>NW_024607732.1:0-35400 GCF_018296145.1 Oncorhynchus tshawytscha | reverse complement strand
AGTCCTTAGTGCTATTAGCCAATAGAAAACCATTGAATAACAGATAGTCCTTACTGCTATTAGCCAATAGAAACACATTGAATAACAGATAGTCCTTACTGCTATTAGAAACACATTGAATAACAAAGTCATTCTTAAGAGGACATTTGTCACTAAATTTTAAAATGGTAAATTGTATTAGAATGTCATGTGATCTTTGTTCTATTTCTGGTATCTGGGGCAGCAGGGTAGCCTAGTGGTTAGAGACAGGTAGCCTAGTGGTTAGAGTGTTGCACTAGTAACCAGCAGGTAGCCTAGTGGTTAGAGTGTTGCACTAGTAACCAGCAGGTAGCCTAGTGGTTAGAGCGTTGGGCCAGTAACCAGCAAGTAGCCTAGTGGTTAGAGTGTTGGACTAGTAACCAGCAGGTAGCCTAGTGGTTAGAGCGTTGGGCCAGTAACCAGCAGGTAGCCTAGTGGTTAGAGTGTTGGACTAGTAACCAGCAGGTAGCCTAGTGGTTAGAGTGTTGCACTAGTAACCAGCAGGTAGCCTAGTGGTTAGAGTGTTGCACTAGTAACCAGCAGGTAGCCTAGTGGTTAGAGTGTTGCACTAGTAACCAGCAGGTAGCCTAGTGGTTAGAGTGTTGCACTAGTAACCAGCAGGTAGCCTAGTGGTTAGAGTGTTGCACTAGTAACCAGCAGGTAGCCTAGTGGTTAGAGTGTTGGATTAGTAACCAGCAGGTAGCCTAGTGGTTAGAGTGTTGGACTAGTAACCAGCAGGTAGCCTAGTGGTTAGAGTGTTGGACTAGTAACCAGCAGGTAGCCTAGTGGTTAGAGTGTTGGACTAGTAACCAGCAGGTAGCCTAGTGGTTAGAGTGTTGGACTAGTAACCAGCAGGTAGCCTAGTGGTTAGAGCGTTGGGCCAGTAACCAGCAAGTAGCCTAGTGGTTAGAGTGTTGGACTAGTAACCAGCAGGTAGCCTAGTGGTTAGAGTGTTGGACTAGTAACCAGCAGGTAGCCTAGTGGTTAGAGTGTTGCACTAGTAACCAGCAGGTAGCCTAGTGGTTAGAGTGTTGGACTAGTAACCAGCAGGTAGCCTAGTGGTTAGAGTGTTGGACTAGTAACCAGCAGGTAGCCTAGTGGTTAGAGTGTTGGACTAGTAACCAGCAGGTAGCCTAGTGGTTAGAGCGTTGGGCCAGTAACCAGCAGGGTAGCCTAGTGGTTAGAGTGTTGGACTAGTAACCAGCAGGTAGCCTAGTGGTTAGAGTGTTGCACTAGTAACCAGCAGGTAGCCTAGTGGTTAGAGTGTTGCACTAGTAACCAGCAGGTAGCCTAGTGGTTAGAGTGTTGCACTAGTAACCAGCAGGTAGCCTAGTGGTTAGAGTGTTGCACTAGTAACCAGCAGGTAGCCTAGTGGTTAGAGTGTTGGACTAGTAACCAGCAGGTAGCCTAGTGGTTAGAGTGTTGGACTAGTAACCAGCAGGTAGCCTAGTGGTTAGAGTGTTGCACTAGTAACCAGCAGGGTAGTCTAGTGGTTAGAGACAGGTAGCCTAGTGGTTAGAGACAGGTAGCCTAGTGGTTAGAGACAGGTAGCCTAGTGGTTTGAGACAGGTAGCCTAGTGGTTAGAGACAGGTAGCCTGGTGGTTAGAGTGTTGGACTAGTAACCAGCAGGTAGCCTAGTGGTTAGTGTTGGACTAGTAACCAGCAGGTAGCCTAGTGGTTAGAGTGTTGCACTAGTAACCAGCAGGTAGCCTAGTGGTTAGTGTTGGACTAGTAACCAGCAGGTAGCCTAGTGGTTAGAGTGTTGCACTAGTAACCAGCAGGTAGCCTAGTGGTTAGAGACAGGTAGCCTAGTGGTTAGAGTGTTGGACTAGTAACCAGCAGGTAGCCTAGTGGTTAGAGGGTTGGACTAGTAACCAGCAGGTAGCCTAGTGGTTAGAGTGTTGGACTAGTAACCAGCAGGTAGCCTAGTGGTTAGAGTGTTGGACTAGTAACCAGCAGGTAGCCTAGTGGTTAGTGTTGGACTAGTAACCAGCAGGTAGCCTAGTGGTTAGAGGGTTGGACTAGTAACCAGCAGGTAGCCTAGTGGTTAGAGTGTTGGACTAGTAACCAGCAGGTAGCCTAGTGGTTAGAGTGTTGGGTCAGTAACCAGCAGGTAGCCTAGTGGTTAGAGTGTTGGACTAGTAACCAGCAGGTAGCCTAGTGGTTAGAGCAGGTAGCCTAGTGGTTAGAGTGTTGGACTAGTAACCAGCAGGTAGCCTAGTGGTTAGAGACAGGTAGCCTAGTGGTTAGAGTGTTGGACTAGTAACCAGCAGGTAGCCTAGTGGTTAGAGTGTTGGACTAGTAACCAGCAGGTAGCCTAGTGGTTAGAGTGTTGGACTAGTAACCAGCAGGTAGCCTAGTGGTTAGAGTGTTGCACTAGTAACCAGCAGGTAGCCTAGTGGTTAGAGAGTTGGACTAGTAACCAGCAGGTAGCCTAGTGGTTAGAGTGTTGGACTAGTAACCAGCAGGTAGCCTAGTGGTTAGTGTTGGACTAGTAACCAGCAGGGTAGCCTAGTGGTTAGAGTGTTGGACTAGTAACCAGCAGGTAGCCTAGTGGTTAGAGAGTTGGACTAGTAACCAGCAGGTAGCCTAGTGGTTAGAGTGTTGGACTAGTAACCAGCAGGTAGCCTAGTGGTTAGAGTGTTGGACTAGTAACCAGCAGGTAGCCTAGTGGTTAGAGTGTTCGACTAGTAACCAGCAGGGTAGCCTAGTGGTTAGAGGCAGGTAGCCTAGTGGTTAGTGTTGGACTAGTAACCAGCAGGTAGCCTAGTGGTTAGTGTTGGACTAGTAACCAGCAGGGTAGCCTAGTGGTTAGAGTGTTGGACTAGTAACCAGCAGGTAGCCTAGTGGTTAGAGGCAGGTAGCCTAGTGGTTAGTGTTGGACTAGTAACCAGCAGGTAGCCTAGTGGTTATTGTTGGACTAGTAACCAGCAGGGTAGCCTAGTGGTTAGAGTGTTGGACTAGTAACCAGCAGGTAGCCTAGTGGTTAGAGAGTTGGACTAGTAACCAGCAGGAAGCCTAGTGGTTAGAGTGTTGGACTAGTAACCAGCAGGTAGCCTAGTGGTTAGAGTGTTGGACTAGTAACCAGCAGGTAGCCTAGTGGTTAGAGTGTTGGACTAGTAACCAGCAGGGTAGCCTAGTGGTTAGAGGCAGGTAGCCTAGTGGTTAGTGTTGGACTAGTAACCAGCAGGTAGCCTAGTGGTTAGTGATGGACTAGTAACCAGCAGGGTAGCCTAGTGGTTAGAGTGTTGGACTAGTAACCAGCAGGTAGCCTAGTGGTTAGAGAGTTGGACTAGTAACCAGCAGGTAGCCTAGTGGTTAGAGTGTTGGACTAGTAACCAGCAGGTAGCCTAGTGGTTAGAGTGTTGGACTAGTAACCAGCAGGTAGCCTAGTGGTTAGAGTGTTGGACTAGTAACCAGCAGGTAGCCTAGTGGTTAGAGGGTTGGACTAGTAACCAGCAGGTAGCCTAGTGGTTAGAGGCAGGTAGCCTAGTGGTTAGAGTGTTGGACTAGTAACCAGCAGGTAGCCTAGTGGTTAGAGTGTTGGACTAGTAACCAGCAGGTAGCCTAGTGGTTAGAGTGTTGGACTAGTAACCAGCAGGTAGCCTAGTGGTTAGAGGCAGGTAGCCTAGTGGTTAGAGTGTTGGACTAGTAACCAGCAGGTAGCCTAGTGGTTAGAGTGTTGGACTAGTAACCAGCAGGTAGCGTAGTGGTTAGAGGCAGGTAGCCTAGTGGTTAGAGTGTTGGACTAGTAACCAGCAGGTAGCCTAGTGGTTAGAGTGTTGGACTAGTAACCAGCAGGTAGCCTAGTGGATAGAGCGTTGGACTAGTAACCAGCAGGTAGCCTAGTGGTTAGAGTGTTGGACTAGTAACCAGCAGGTAGCCTAGTGGTTAGAGGCAGGTAGCCTAGTGGTTAGAGGCAGGTAGCCTAGTGGTTAGAGTGTTGGACTAGTAACCAGCAGGTAGCCTAGTGGTTAGAGGCAGGTAGCCTAGTGGTTAGAGTGTTGGACTAGTAACCAGCAAGTAGCCTAGTGGTTAGAGGCAGGTAGCCTAGTGGTTAGCGTGTTGGACTAGTAACCAGCAGGTAGCCTAGTGGTTAGAGTGTTGGACTAGTAACCAGCAGGTAGCCTAGTGGTTAGAGTGCTGGACTAGTAACCAGCAGGTAGCCTAGTGGTTAGAGTGTTGGACTAGTAACCGAAAGGTAGCCTAGTGGTTAGAGTGTTGCACTAGTAACCAGCAGGTAGCCTAGTGGTTAGAGTGTTGCACTAGTAACCAGCAGGTAGCCTAGTGGTTAGAGTGTTGCACTAGTAACCAGCAGGTAGCCTAGTGGTTAGAGGTTGGACTAGTAGCAGGAAGCCTAGTGGTTAGAGTGTTGGACTAGTAACCAGCAGGTAGCCTAGTGGTTAGAGTGTTGGACTAGTAACCAGCAGGTAGCCTAGTGGTTAGAGTGTTGGACTAGTAACCAGCAGGGTAGCCTAGTGGTTAGAGGCAGGTAGCCTAGTGGTTAGTGTTGGACTAGTAACCAGCAGGTAGCCTGTTGGTTAGTGATGGACTAGTAACCAGCAGGGTAGCCTAGTGGTTAGAGTGTTGGACTAGTAACCAGCAGGTAGCCTAGTGGTTAGAGGCAGGTAGCCTAGTGGTTAGAGTGTTGGACTAGTAACCAGCAGGTAGCCTAGTGGTTAGAGTGTTGGACTAGTAACCGAAAGGTAGCCTAGTGGTTAGAGTGTTGCACTAGTAACCAGCAGGTAGCCTAGTGGTTAGAGTTTAGCCTAGTGGTTAGTGTTGGACTAGTAACCAGCAGGTAGCCTAGGGGTTAGTGTTGGACTAGTAACCAGCAGGTAGCCTAACCAGCAGGTAGCCTAGTGGTTAGAGAGTTGGACTAGTAACCAGCAGGTAGCCTAGTGGTTAGAGTGTTGGACTAGTAACCAGCAGGTAGCCTAGTGGTTAGAGTGTTGGACTAGTAACCAGCAGGTAGCCTAGTGGTTAGAGTGTTGGACTAGTAACCAGCAGGGTAGCCTAGTGGTTAGTGTTGGACTAGTAACCAGCAGGTAGCCTAGTGGTTAGAGTGTTGGACTAGTAACCAGCAGGTAGCCTAGTGGTTAGTGTTGGACTTAGTGATGGACTAGTAACCAGCAGGGTAGCCTAGTGGTTAGAGTGTTGGACTAGTAACCAGCAGGTAGCCTAGTGGTTAGAGTGCCTTGGTTAGAGTGTTGGACTAGTAACCAGCAGGTAGCCTAGTGGTTAGAGTGTTGGACTAGTAACCGAAAGGTAGCCTAGTGGTTAGAGTGTTGCACTAGTAACCAGCAGGTAGCCTAGTGGTTAGAGGCATTTAGCCTAGTGGTTAGTGTTGGACTAGTAACCAGCAGGTAGCCTAGGGGTTAGTGTTGGACTAGTAACCAGCAGGGTAGCCTCGTGGTTAGAGTGTTGGACTAGTAACCAGCAGGTAGCCTAGTGGTTAGAGAGTTGGACTAGTAACCAGCAGGTAGCCTAGTGGTTAGAGTGTTGGACTAGTAACCAGCAGGTAGCCTAGTGGTTAGAGTGTTGGACTAGTAACCAGCAGGTAGCCTAGTGGTTAGAGTGTTGGACTAGTAACCAGCAGGGTAGCCTAGTGGTTAGAGGCAGGTAGCCTAGTGGTTAGTGTTGGACTAGTAACCAGCAGGTAGCCTAGTGGTTAGAGTGTTGGACTAGTAACCAGCAGGTAGCCTAGTGGTTAGAGTGTTGACTAATAACCAGCAGGGTAGCCTAGTGGTTAGAGGCAGGTAGCCTAGTGGTTAGTGTTGGACTAGTAACCAGCAGGTAGCCTAGTGGTTAGTGGTAACCAGCAGGGTAGCCTAGTGGTTAGAGTGTTGACTAGTAACCAGCAGGTAGCCTAGTGGTTAGAGAGTTGGACTAGCAGGAAGCCTAGTGGTTAGAGTGTTGGACTAGTAACCAGCAGGTAGCCTAGTGGTTAGAGTGTTGGACTAGTAACCAGCAGGTAGCCTAGTGGTTAGAGTGTTGGACTAGTAACCAGCAGGGTAGCCTAGTGGTTAGAGTGCCTTGGTTAGTGTTGGACTAGTAACCAGCAGGTAGCCTAGTGGTTAGTGATGGACTAGTAACCAGCAGGGTAGCCTAGTGGTTAGAGTGTTGGTCTAGTAACCAGCAGGTAGCCTAGTGGTTAGAGGCAGGTAGCCTAGTGGTTACAGTGTTGGACTAGTAACCAGCAGGTAGCCTAGTGGTTAGAGTGTTGGACTAGTAACCAGCAGGTAGCCTAGTGGTTAGAGGCAGGTAGCCTAGTGGTTAGAGTGTTGGACTAGTAACCAGCAGGTAGCCTAGTGGTTAGAGTGTTGGACTAGTAACCAGCAGGTAGCCTAGTGGATAGAGCATTGGACTGGTAACCAGCAGGTAGCCTAGTGGTTAGAGTGTTGGACTAGTAACCAGCAGGTAGCCTAGTGGTTAGAGGCAGGTAGCCTAGTGGTTAGAGTGTTGGACAGGCAGGTAGCCTAGTGGTTAGAGGCAGTGTGGTTAGAGTGTTGGACTAGTAACCAGCAGGTAGCCTAGTGGTTAGAGGCAGGTAGCCTAGTGGTTAGCGTGTTGGACTAGTAACCAGCAGGTAGCCTAGTGGTTAGAGTGTTGGACTAGTAACCAGCAGGTAGCCTAGTGGTTAGAGTGTTGGACTAGTAACCAGCAGGTAGCCTAGTGGTTAGAGTGTTGGACTAGTAACCAGCAGGTAGCCTAGTGGTTAGAGTGTTGCACTAGTAACCAGCAGGTAGCCTAGTGGTTAAATCAAATCAAATCAAATCAAATTTATTTATATAGCCCTTCGTACATCAGCTGATATCTCAAAGTGCTGTACAGAAACCCAGCCTAAAACCCCAAACAGCAAGCAATGCAGGTGTAGAAGCACGGTAGCTAGGAAAAACTCCCTAGAAAGGCCAAAACCTAGGAAGAAACCTAGAGAGGAACCAGGCTATGGGGTGGCCAGTCCTCTTCTGGCTGTGCCGGGTGGAGATTATAACAGAACATGGCCAAGATGTTCAAATGTTCATAAATGACCAGTATGGTTGAATAATAATAAGGCAGAACAGTTGAAACTGGAGCAGCAGCACGGTCAGGTGGACTGGGGACAGCAAGGAGTCATCATGTCAGGTAGTCCTGGGGCATGGTCCTAGGGCTCAGGTCCTCCGAGAGAGAGAAAGAAAGAGAGAATTAGAGAGAGCATATGTGGGGTGGCCAGTCCTCTTCTGGCTGTGCCGGGTGGAGATTATAACAGAACATGGCCAAGATGTTCAAATGTTCATAAATGACCAGCATGGTCCAATAATAATAAGGCAGAACAGTTGAAACTGGAGCAGCAGCACAGTCAGGTGGAAGTTGAAACTGGAGCAGCAGCATGGCCAGGTGGACTGGGGACAGCAAGGAGTCATCATGTCAGGTAGTCCTGGGGCATGGTCCTAGGGCTCAGGTCAGTTGAAACTGGAACAGCAGCATGGCCAGGTGGACTGGGGACAGCAAGGAGTCATCATGTCAGGTAGTCCTGGAGCTCAGGTCCTAGGGCTCAGGTCCTCCGAGAGAGAGAAAGAAAGAGAGAAGGAGAGAATTAGAGAACGCACACTTAGATTCACACAGGACACCGAATAGGACAGGAGAAGTACTCCAGATATAACAAACTGACCCCAGCCCCCCGACACATAAACTACTGCAGCATAAATACTGGAGGCTGAGACAGGAGGGGTCAGGAGACACTGTGGCCCCATCCGAGGTTAGAGTGTTGGACTAGTAACCAGCAGGTAGCCTAGTGGTTAGAGTGTTGGACTAGTAACCGAAAGGTAGCCTAGTGGTTAGAGTGTTGCACTAGTAACCAGCAGGTAGCCTAGTGGTTAGAGTGTTGCACTAGTAACCAGCAGGAAGCCTAGTGGTTAGCGTGTTGGACTAGTAACCAGCAGGTAGCCTAGTGGTTAGAGTGTTGCACTAGTAACCAGCAGGTAGCCTAGTGGTTAGAGTGTTGCACTAGTAACCAGCAGGTAGCCTAGTGGTTAGCGTGTTGGACTAGTAACCAGCAGGCAGACTAGTGGTTAGAGTGTTGCACTAGTAACCAGCAGGTAGTCTAGTGGTTAGAGTGTTGGACTAGTAACCAGGAGGTAGCCTAGTGGTTAGAGCGTTGGACTAGTAACCAGTAGGTAGCCTAGTGGTTAGAGTGTTGCACTAGTAACCAGCAGGTAGCCTAGTGGTTAGAGTGTTGCACTAGTAACCAGCAGGTAGCCTAGTGGTTAGAGTGTTGGACTAGTAACCAGCAGGTAGCCTAGTGGTTAGAGTGTTGCACTAGTAACCAGCAGGTAGCCTAGTGGTTAGAGTGTTGCACTAGTAACCAGCAGGTAGCCTAGTGGTTAGAGTGTTGCACTAGTAACCAGCAGGTAGCCTAGTGGTTAGCGTGTTGGACTAGTAACCAGCAGGTAGCCTAGTGGTTAGAGTGTTGCACTAGTAACCAGCAGGTAGCCTAGTGGTTAGAGTGTTGGACTAGTAACCAGCAGGTAGCCTAGTGGTTAGAGTGTTGGACTAGTAACCAGCAGGTAGCCTAGTGGTTAGAGTGTTGGACTAGTAACCAGCAGGTAGCCTAGTGGTTAGAGTGTTGGACTAGTAACCGAAAGGTTGCAAGTTTGAATCCCCGAGCTGACAAGATACAAATCTGTCGTTCTGCCCCTGAACAAGGCAGTTAACCCACTGTTAAGAATTTGTTCTTAACTGACTTGCCTAGTTAAATAAAGGTAAAATAAATACATTTATTGAAAACTTATTCAGTTCTGTGGTGTAGTTACTCAGATCGCCACTAGAGGGAGGCGGGCCTCAGCTAAATCGTACACAGACGTCAAATCAACAGCAGCAGGGTTGAGAATCTCTCAGCTCTAGAAGCAAACCGTTTTAGAAGACCTGTGAGGATTAAAAAGGATTTCAGGTCTGCAACACACACACACACACTCACTCACTCTCTCTCTCTCTGTAGGCTGCTGAGGGGAGAACGTCTCATAATAATGTCCTGATTGGAGAGAATGGCATTAAAGACCTGGACACCATGTGTTTGATGTATTTGATACCGTTCCACTATGCCGCTCCAGCCATTACCACCAGCCCGTCCTCCCCAATTAAGGTGCCACCAACCTCCCGTGACACGCACATCAGGCCTCCGCTCCCGAGTGGCGCAGCGGTATATCCCTTTCATACAAAAATAGACCAAAATCCCACTAATTTGCCTGCTTTTTGTATGTAGAATTCTATACTATACTGTAGTATACCGCCATCATGTGTAGTACTTACTATAGAATGTTATAGTACACTGTAGAATACTATAGTAAATACTAATGTATTATCCGCAAAAACACTACACTTTTTAAACTATGGTAAACACCACACTATTTAATTTACATATACCACTCCCTTTTCCTTAACCAATGTATGCCACCCATGTGAGAAACATACATGCCAAGTAGAGACGATGTATTGAGTTCCCTGCAGATTATAGTAAAAAAGCAGAAGTTCATAACTCTTTGTTCAGACCTATCTAACTACCTATCTAAAGTCTAACTAACTAATCTAATGTCTATCTAACTACCTATCTAACTACCTAAATGTCTAACTAACTACCTAACTACCTAATCTATCTATCTAATCTACCTAACTCTAACTATCTAACTACCTATCTAACTACCTATCTAACTACCTATCTAACTAACTACCTAATCTAATGTCTATCTAACTACCTATCTATCTAATGTCTAACTAACTACCTATCTAATGTCTAACTACCTATCTAATGTATCTATCTAATGTCTAACCTATCTATCTAAACTACCTATCTAACTACCTATCTAATGTCTAACTACCTATCTAATGTCTAACTAACTACCTATCTAATGTCTAACTAACTACCTATCTAACTGTCTAACTAACTACCTATCTAATGTCTAACTACCTATCTAATGTCTAACTAACTACCTATCTAATGTCTAACTACCTATCTAATGTCTAACTAACTACCTATCTAATGTCTAACTAACTATCTATCTAATGTCTATCTAACTACCTACTAACTACCTATCTAATGTCTAATGTCTATCTAATGTCTAACTAACTATCTATCTAATGTCTAACTAACTACCTATCTAACTATCTAACTACCTATCTAATGTCTAACTAACTACCTATCTAATGTCTAACTAACTACCTAATGTCTAACTAACTACCTATCTAATGTCTAACTACCTACCTATCTAATGTCTATCTAACTACCTATCTAATGTCTATCTAACTACCTATCTATTGTCTAACTAACTACCTATCTAATGTCTAACTAACTATCTATCTAATGTCTAACTAACTACCTATCTATCTAATGTCTATCTAACTACCTATCTAATGTCTAACTACCTACCTATCTAATGTCTAACTAACTACCTATCTAATGTCTAACTAACTACCTATCTAATGTCTAACTAACTACCTATCTAATGTCTAACTACCTACCTATCTAATGTCTATCTAACTACCTATCTAAAGTCTAACTACCTATCTAATGTCTAACTAACTACCTATCTAATGTCTAACTATCTATCTAATGTCTAACTAACTATCTATCTAATGTCTAACTAACTACCTATCTATCTAATGTCTATCTAACTACCTATCTAATGTCTAACTAACTACCTATCTAATGTCTAACTATCTATCTAATGTCTAACTAACTATCTATCTAATGTCTAACTAACTACCTATCTATCTAATGTCTATCTAACTACCTATCTAATGTCTAACTAACTACCTATCTAATGTCTAACTAACTACCTATCTAATGTCTAACTAACTACTTATCTAATGTCTAACTACCTATCTATCTAATGTCTAACTACCTACCTATCTAATGTCTAACTACCTACCTATCTAATGTCTAACTAACTACCTATCTAATGTCTAACTACCTACCTATCTAATGTCTAACTACCTATCGAATGTCTAACTAACTACCTATCTAATGTCTAACTAACTACCTATCTAATGTCTAACTGACTACCTATCTAATGTCTACCCACCTATCTATCTAATGTCTAACTAACTACCTATCTAATGTCTAACTACCTATCTATCTAATGTCTAACTAACTACCTATCTAATGTCTAACTACCTATCTATCTAATGTCTAACTACCTATCTATCTAATGTCTAACTAACTACCTATCTAATGTCTAACTAACTACCTATCTAATGTCTATCTAACTACCTATCTAATGTCTAACTACCTATCTATCTAATGTCTAACTAACTACCTATCTAATGTCTAACTAACTACCTATCTAACTCCCTATCTAACTACCTATCTAACTACCTATCTAAGGTCTAACTACCTATCTATCTAATGTCTAACTAACTACCTATCTAATGTCTAACTAACTACCTATCTAATGTCTAACTACCTATCTATCTAATGTCTAACTAACTACCTATCTAATGTCTAACTAACTACCTATCGAATGTCTAACTAACTACCTATCTAATGTCTAACTACCTATCTATCTAATGTATAACTAACTACCTATCTAACTACCTATCTAACTCCCTATCTAACTACCTATCTAACTACCTATCTAATATCTAACTACCTATCTAACTAATGTCTAACTAACTACCTATCTAATGTACAACTAACTACCTATCTAATGTCTAACTACCTATCTATCTAATGTCTAACTAACTACCTATCTAATGTCTAACTAACTACATATCTAATGTCTAACTACCTATCTATCTAATGTCTAACTACCTATCTATCTAATGTCTAACTAACTACCTATCTAATGTCTAACTACCTATCTATCTAATGTCTAACTACCTATCTATCTAATGTCTAACTACCTATCTATCTAATGTCTAACTAACTACCTATCTAATGTCTAACTACCTATCTATCTAATGTCTAACTACCTATCTATCTAATGTCTAACTAACTACCTATCTAATGTCTAACTAACTACATATCTAATGTCTAACTAACTACCTATCAAATGTCTATCTAACTACCTATCTAATATCTAACTACCTATCTATCTAATGTCTAACTAACTACCTATCTAATGTCTAACTAACTACCTATCTAACTACCTATCTAAGGTCTAACTACCTGTCTATCTAATGTCTATCTAACTACCTATCTAATGTCTAACTAACTACCTATCTAATGTCTAACTAACTACCTATCTAATGTCTAACTAACTACCTATCTAATGTCTAACTAACTACCTATCTAGTGTCTAACTAACTACCTATCTAATGTCTAACTAACTACCTATCTAATGTCTAACTTACTACCTATCTAATGTCTAAGTAACTACCTATCTAACTACTTATCTAACTCCCTATCTAACCCCCTATCTAATGTCTAACTACCTATCTATCTAATGTCTAACTAACTACCTATCTAATGTCTAACTAACTACATAACTACCTATCTAATGTCTAACTACCTATCTGTCTAATGTCTAACTAACTACCTATCTAATGTCTAACTACCTACCTATCTAATGTCTAACTAACTACCTATCTAATGTCTAACTAACTACCTATCTAATGTCTAACTAACTACCTACCTATCTAATGTCTAACTAACTCCCTAACTATCTAATGTCTAACTACCTATCTATCTAATGTCTAACTACCTATCTATCTAATGTCTAACTAACTACCTATCTAACTCCCTATCTAACTACCTATCTAACTACCTATCTAAGGTCTAACTACCTATCTATCTAATGTCTAACTAACTACCTATCTAATGTCTAACTAACTACCTATCTAATGTCTAACTACCTATCTATCTAATGTCTAACTAACTACCTATCTAATGTCTAACTAACTACCTATCTAATGTCTAACTACCTATCTATCTAATGTATAACTAACTACCTATCTAACTACCTATCTAACTCCCTATCTAACTACCTATCTAACTACCTATCTAATATCTAACTACCTATCTAACTAATGTCTAACTAACTACCTATCTAATGTACAACTAACTACCTATCTAATGTCTAACTACCTATCTATCTAATGTCTAACTAACTACCTATCTAATGTCTAACTAACTACATATCTAATGTCTAACTACCTATCTATCTAATGTCTAACTACCTATCTATCTAATGTCTAACTAACTACCTATCTAATGTCTAACTACCTATCTATCTAATGTCTAACTACCTATCTATCTAATGTCTAACTACCTATCTATCTAATGTCTAACTAACTACCTATCTAATGTCTAACTACCTATCTATCTAATGTCTAACTACCTATCTATCTAATGTCTAACTAACTACCTATCTAATGTCTAACTAACTACATATCTAATGTCTAACTAACTACCTATCAAATGTCTATCTAACTACCTATCTAATATCTAACTACCTATCTATCTAATGTCTAACTAACTACCTATCTAATGTCTAACTAACTACCTATCTAACTACCTATCTAAGGTCTAACTACCTGTCTATCTAATGTCTATCTAACTACCTATCTAATGTCTAACTAACTACCTATCTAATGTCTAACTAACTACCTATCTAATGTCTAACTAACTACCTATCTAATGTCTAACTAACTACCTATCTAGTGTCTAACTAACTACCTATCTAATGTCTAACTAACTATCTATCTAATGTCTAACTAACTACCTATCTAATGTCTAACTAACTACCTATCTAATGTCTAACTTACTACCTATCTAATGTCTAAGTAACTACCTATCTAACTACTTATCTAACTCCCTATCTAACCCCCTATCTAATGTCTAACTACCTATCTATCTAATGTCTAACTAACTACCTATCTAATGTCTAACTAACTACATAACTACCTATCTAATGTCTAACTACCTATCTGTCTAATGTCTAACTAACTACCTATCTAATGTCTAACTACCTACCTATCTAATGTCTAACTAACTACCTATCTAATGTCTAACTAACTACCTATCTAATGTCTAACTAACTACCTACCTATCTAATGTCTAACTAACTCCCTAACTATCTAATGTCTAACTACCTATCTATCTAATGTCTAACTACCTATCTATCTAATGTCTAACTAACTACCTACCTATCTAATGTCTAACTAACTACCTACCTATCTAATGTCTAACTTACTACCTATCTAATGTCTAACTACCTACCTATCTAATGTCTAACTACCTACCTATCTAATGTCTATCGAACTACCTATCTAATGTCTAACTAACTACCTATCTAATGTCTAACTAACTACCTATCTAATGTCTAACTACCTACCTATCTAATGTCTAACTAACTACCTATCTAATGTCTATCTAACTACCTACCTATCTAGTGTCTAACTAACTACCTATCTAATGTCTAACCAACTATCTATCTAATGTCTAACTAACTACCTATCTAATGTCTAACTAACTACCTATCTAATGTCTAACTAACTACCTATCTATTGTGTATCTAACTACCTATCTAATGTCTAACTAACTACCCATCTAATGTCTAACTAACTAACTACCTACCTATTTAATGTCTAACTAATTACCTACCTACCTAACTAATGTCTACCTAACTACCTACCTACCTACCTACCCAACTAATGTCTCATTAACTACCTATCTAATGTCTAACTAACTACCTATATAATGTCTATCTAACTACCTATCTAATGTCTAACTAACTACCTATCTAATGTCTAACTATCTATCTAATGTCTAACTAACTACCTATCTAATGTCTATCTAACTACCTATCTAATGTCTAACTACCTATCTAATGTCTAACTATCTATCTAATGTCTAACTAACTATCTATCTAATGTCTAACTAACTACCTATCTATCTAATGTCTATCTAACTACCTATCTAATGTCTAACTAACTACCTATCTAATGTCTAACTAACTACCTATCTAATGTCTAACTAACTACCTATCTAATGTCTAACTACCTACCTATCTAATGTCTATCTAACTACCTATCTAATGTCTATCTAACTACCTATCTATTGTCTAACTAACTACCTATCTAATGTCTAACTAACTATCTATCTAATGTCTAACTAACTACCTATCTATCTAATGTCTATCTAACTACCTATCTAATGTCTAACTAACTACCTATCTAATGTCTAACTAACTACCTATCTAATGTCTAACTAACTACCTATCTAATGTCTAACTACCTACCTATCTAATGTCTATCTAACTACCTGTCTAATGTCTATCTAACTACCTATCTATTGTCTAACTAACTACCTATCTAATGTCTAACTAACTATCTATCTAATGTCTAACTAACTACCTATCTATCTAATGTCTATCTAACTACCTATCTAATGTCTATCTAACTACCTATCTAATGTCTAACTACCTACCTATCTAATGTCTAACTAACTACCTATCTAATGTCTAACTAACTACCTATCTAATGTCTAACTAACTACCTATCTAATGTCTAACTACCTACCTATCTAATGTCTATCTAACTACCTATCTAAAGTCTAACTACCTATCTAATGTCTAACTAACTACCTATCTAATGTCTAACTATCTATCTAATGTCTAACTAACTATCTATCTAATGTCTAACTAACTACCTATCTATCTAATGTCTATCTAACTACCTATCTAATGTCTAACTAACTACCTATCTAATGTCTAACTAACTACCTATCTAATGTCTAACTAACTACTTATCTAATGTCTAACTACCTATCTATCTAATGTCTAACTACCTACCTATCTAATGTCTAACTACCTACCTATCTAATGTCTAACTAACTACCTATCTAATGTCTAACTACCTACCTATCTAATGTCTAACTACCTATCGAATGTCTAACTAACTACCTATCTAATGTCTAACTAACTACCTATCTAATGTCTAACTGACTACCTATCTAATGTCTACCCACCTATCTATCTAATGTCTAACTAACTACCTATCTAATGTCTAACTACCTATCTATCTAATGTCTAACTAACTACCTATCTAATGTCTAACTACCTATCTATCTAATGTCTAACTACCTATCTATCTAATGTCTAACTAACTACCTATCTAATGTCTAACTAACTACCTATCTAATGTCTATCTAACTACCTATCTAATGTCTAACTACCTATCTATCTAATGTCTAACTAACTACCTATCTAATGTCTAACTAACTACCTATCTAACTCCCTATCTAACTACCTATCTAACTACCTATCTAAGGTCTAACTACCTATCTATCTAATGTCAAACTAACTACCTATCTAATGTCTAACTAACTACCTATCTAATGTCTAACTACCTATCTATCTAATGTCTAACTAACTACCTATCTAATGTCTTACTAACTACCTATCGAATGTCTAACTAACTACCTATCTAATGTCTAACTACCTATCTATCTAATGTATAACTAACTACCTATCTAACTACCTATCTAACTCCCTATCTAACTACCTATCTAACTACCTATCTAATATCTAACTACCTATCTAACTAATGTCTAACTAACTACCTATCTAATGTACAACTAACTACCTATCTAATGTCTAACTACCTATCTATCTAATGTCTAACTAACTACCTATCTAATGTCTAACTAACTACATATCTAATGTCTAACTACCATCTATCTAATGTCTAACTACCTATCTATCTAATGTCTAACTAACTACCTATCTAATGTCTAACTACCTATCTATCTAATGTCTAACTACCTATCTATCTAATGTCTAACTACCTATCTATCTAATGTCTAACTAACTACCTATCTAATGTCTAACTACCTATCTATCTAATGTCTAACTACCTATCTATCTAATGTCTAACTAACTACCTATCTAATGTCTAAACTAACTACCTATCTAATGTCTAACTAACTACCTATCAAATGTCTATCTAACTACCTATCTAATATCTAACTACCTATCTATCTAATGTCTAACTAACTACCTATCTAATGTCTAACTAACTACCTATCTAATATCTAACTAACTACCTATCTATCTAATGTCTAACTAACTACCTATCTAATGTCTATCTAACTACCTATCTAATGTCTAACTAACTACCTATCTAATGTCTAACTAACTACCTATCTAATGTCTAACTAACTACCTATCTAATGTCTAACTAACTACCTATCTAATGTCTAACTAACTACCTATCTAATGTCTAACTAACTACCTATCTAATGTCTAACTAACTACCTATCTAATGCTCTAACTAACTACCTATCTAATGTCTAACTAACTACTATCTAATGTCTAACTAACTACCTATCTAATGTCTAACTAACTACCTATCTATGTCTAACTGTACTACTATCTAATGTCTAACTAACTACCTATCTAATGTCTAACTAACTACCTATCTAATGTCTAACTAACTACCTATCTAATGTCTAACTAACTACTTATCTAATGTCTAACTACCTAACCCTATCTAATGTCTAACTACCTATCTATCTAATGTCTAACTAACTACCTATCTAATGTCTAACTAACTACCTATCTAATGTCTAACTACCTACCTATCTAATGTCTAACTAACTACCTATCTAATGTCTAACTACCTACCTATCTAATGTCTAACTAACTACCTATCTAATGTCTAACTAACTACCTATCTAATGTCTAACTAACTACCTATCTATCTAATGTCTAACTAACTACCTATATCTAATGTCTAACTACCTATCTATCTAATGTCTAACTAACTACCTATCTAATGTCTAACTACCTACCTATCTATCTAATGTCTAACTACCTACCTATCTAATGTCTAACTAACTACCTATCTAATGTCTAACTAACTACCTATCTAATGTCTAACTAACTACCTATCTAATGTCTAACTAACTACCTATCTAATGTCTAACTAACTACCTATCTAATGTCTAACTAACTACCTATCTAACTGTCTAACTAACTACCTATCTAATGTCTAACCAACTACCTATCTAATGTCTAACTACCTACCTATCTAGTGTCTAACTAACTACCTATCTAATGTCTAACCAACTACCTATCTAATGTCTAACTACCTATCTAATGTCTAACTAACTACCTATCTAATGTCTAACTAACTACCTATCTAATGTCTAACTAACTACCTATCTAATGTCTAACTAACTACCCATCTAATGTCTAACTAACTAACTACCTACCTATTTAATGTCTAACTAACTACCTATTAACTCTACTAACTACCTAACTAATGTCTACCTAACTAACTAACTACCTATCTAACTAATGTCTAACTAACTACCTATCTAATGTCAACTAACTACCTATCTAATGTCTAACTAACTATCTATCTAATGTCTAACTAACTACCTATCTAATGTCTAACTAACTACCTATATCTAATGTCTAACTAACTACCTATCTAATGTCTAACTAACTACCTATCTAATGTCTAACTAACTACCTATCTAATGTCTAACTATCTATCTAATGTCTAACTACCTATCTATCTAATGTCTAACTAACTACCTATCTAATGTCTATCTAACTACCTATCTAATGTCTAACTACCTATCTATCTAATGTCTAACTAACTACCTATCTAATGTCTAACTAACTACCTATCTAATGTCTAACTACCTACCTATCTAATGTCTATCTAACTACCTATCTAATGTCTATCTAACTACCTATCTATTGTCTAACTAACTACCTATCTAATGTCTAACTAACTATCTATCTAATGTCTAACTAACTACCTATCTATCTAATGTCTATCTAACTACCTATCTAATGTCTAACTAACTACCTATCTAATGTCTAACTAACTACCTATCTAATGTCTAACTAACTACCTATCTAATGTCTAACTACCTACCTATCTAATGTCTATCTAACTACCTATCTAATGTCTATCTAACTACCTATCTATTGTCTAACTAACTACCTATCTAATGTCTAACTAACTATCTATCTAATGTCTAACTAACTACCTATCTATCTAATGTCTATCTAACTACCTATCTAATGTCTATCTAACTACCTATCTAATGTCTAACTACCTACCTATCTAATGTCTAACTAACTACCTATCTAATGTCTAACTAACTACCTATCTAATGTCTAACTAACTACCTATCTAATGTCTAACTACCTACCTATCTAATGTCTATCTAACTACCTATCTAAAGTCTAACTACCTATCTAATGTCTAACTAACTACCTATCTAATGTCTAACTATCTATCTAATGTCTAACTAACTATCTATCTAATGTCTAACTAACTACCTATCTATCTAATGTCTATCTAACTACCTATCTAATGTCTAACTAACTACCTATCTAATGTCTAACTAACTACCTATCTAATGTCTAACTAACTACTTATCTAATGTCTAACTACCTATCTATCTAATGTCTAACTACCTACCTATCTAATGTCTAACTACCTACCTATCTAATGTCTAACTAACTACCTATCTAATGTCTAACTACCTACCTATCTAATGTCTAACTACCTATCGAATGTCTAACTAACTACCTATCTAATGTCTAACTAACTACCTATCTAATGTCTAACTGACTACCTATCTAATGTCTACCCACCTATCTATCTAATGTCTAACTAACTACCTATCTAATGTCTAACTACCTATCTATCTAATGTCTAACTAACTACCTATCTAATGTCTAACTACCTATCTATCTAATGTCTAACTACCTATCTATCTAATGTCTAACTAACTACCTATCTAATGTCTAACTAACTACCTATCTAATGTCTATCTAACTACCTATCTAATGTCTAACTACCTATCTATCTAATGTCTAACTAACTACCTATCTAATGTCTAACTAACTACCTATCTAACTCCCTATCTAACTACCTATCTAACTACCTATCTAAGGTCTAACTACCTATCTATCTAATGTCAAACTAACTACCTATCTAATGTCTAACTAACTACCTATCTAATGTCTAACTACCTATCTATCTAATGTCTAACTAACTACCTATCTAATGTCTAACTAACTACCTATCGAATGTCTAACTAACTACCTATCTAATGTCTAACTACCTATCTATCTAATGTATAACTAACTACCTATCTAACTACCTATCTAACTCCCTATCTAACTACCTATCTAACTACCTATCTAATATCTAACTACCTATCTAACTAATGTCTAACTAACTACCTATCTAATGTACAACTAACTACCTATCTAATGTCTAACTACCTATCTATCTAATGTCTAACTAACTACCTATCTAATGTCTAACTAACTACATATCTAATGTCTAACTACCTATCTATCTAATGTCTAACTACCTATCTATCTAATGTCTAACTAACTACCTATCTAATGTCTAACTACCTATCTATCTAATGTCTAACTACCTATCTATCTAATGTCTAACTACCTATCTATCTAATGTCTAACTAACTACCTATCTAATGTCTAACTACCTATCTATCTAATGTCTAACTACCTATCTATCTAATGTCTAACTAACTACCTATCTAATGTCTAACTAACTACATATCTAATGTCTAACTAACTACCTATCAAATGTCTATCTAACTACCTATCTAATATCTAACTACCTATCTATCTAATGTCTAACTAACTACCTATCAAATGTCTATCTAACTACCTATCTAATATCTAACTACCTATCTATCTAATGTCTAACTAACTACCTATCAAATGTCTATCTAACTACCTATCTAATATCTAACTACCTATCTATCTAATGTCTAACTAACTACCTATCTAATGTCTAACTAACTACCTATCTAACTACCTATCTAAGGTCTAACTACCTGTCTATCTAATGTCTATCTAACTACCTATCTAATGTCTAACTAACTACCTATCTAATGTCTAACTAACTACCTATCTAATGTCTAACTAACTACCTATCTAATGTCTAACTAACTACCTATCTAGTGTCTAACTAACTACCTATCTAATGTCTAACTAACTATCTATCTAATGTCTAACTAACTAATATCTAATGTCTAACTAACTACCTATCTAATGTCTATCTTACTACCTATCTAATGTCTAAGTAACTACCTATCTAACTACTTATCTAACTCCCTATCTAACCCCCTATCTAATGTCTAACTACCTATCTATCTAATGTCTAACTAACTACCTATCTAATGTCTAACTAACTACATAACTACCTATCTAATGTCTAACTACCTATCTGTCTAATGTCTAACTAACTACCTATCTAATGTCTAACTACCTACCTATCTAATGTCTAACTAACTACCTATCTAATGTCTAACTAACTACCTATCTAATGTCTAACTAACTACCTACCTATCTAATGTCTAACTAACTCCCTAACTATCTAATGTCTAACTACCTATCTATCTAATGTCTAACTACCTATCTATCTAATGTCTAACTAACTACCTACCTATCTAATGTCTAACTAACTACCTACCTATCTAATGTCTAACTTACTACCTATCTAATGTCTAACTACCTACCTATCTAATGTCTAACTACCTACCTATCTAATGTCTATCGAACTACCTATCTAATGTCTAACTAACTACCTATCTAATGTCTAACTAACTACCTATCTAATGTCTAACTACCTACCTATCTAATGTCTAACTAACTACCTATCTAATGTCTATCTAACTACCTACCTATCTAGTGTCTAACTAACTACCTATCTAATGTCTAACCAACTATCTATCTAATGTCTAACTAACTACCTATCTAATGTCTAACTAAACTACCTATCTAATGTCTAACTAACTACCTATCTATTGTGTATCTAACTACCTATCTAATGTCTAACTAACTACCCATCTAATGTCTAACTAACTAACTACCTACCTATTTAATGTCTAACTAATTACCTACCTACCTAACTAATGTCTACCTAACTACCTACCTACCTACCTACCCAACTAATGTCTCATTAACTACCTATCTAATGTCTAACTAACTACCTATATAATGTCTATCTAACTACCTATCTAATGTCTAACTAACTACCTATCTAATGTCTAACTATCTATCTAATGTCTAACTAACTACCTATCTAATGTCTATCTAACTACCTATCTAATGTCTAACTACCTATCTAATGTCTAACTATCTATCTAATGTCTAACTAACTATCTATCTAATGTCTAACTAACTACCTATCTATCTAATGTCTATCTAACTACCTATCTAATGTCTAACTAACTACCTATCTAATGTCTAACTAACTACCTATCTAATGTCTAACTAACTACCTATCTAATGTCTAACTACCTACCTATCTAATGTCTATCTAACTACCTATCTAATGTCTATCTAACTACCTATCTATTGTCTAACTAACTACCTATCTAATGTCTAACTAACTATCTATCTAATGTCTAACTAACTACCTATCTATCTAATGTCTATCTAACTACCTATCTAATGTCTAACTAACTACCTATCTAATGTCTAACTAACTACCTATCTAATGTCTAACTAACTACCTATCTAATGTCTAACTACCTACCTATCTAATGTCTATCTAACTACCTATCTAATGTCTATCTAACTACCTATCTATTGTCTAACTAACTACCTATCTAATGTCTAACTAACTATCTATCTAATGTCTAACTAACTACCTATCTATCTAATGTCTATCTAACTACCTATCTAATGTCTATCTAACTACCTATCTAATGTCTAACTACCTACCTATCTAATGTCTAACTAACTACCTATCTAATGTCTAACTAACTACCTATCTAATGTCTAACTAACTACCTATCTAATGTCTAACTACCTACCTATCTAATGTCTATCTAACTACCTATCTAAAGTCTAACTACCTATCTAATGTCTAACTATCTATCTAATGTCTAACTAACTATCTATCTAATGTCTAACTAACTACCTATCTATCTAATGTCTATCTAACTACCTATCTAATGTCTAACTAACTACCTATCTAATGTCTAACTAACTACCTATCTAATGTCTAACTAACTACTTATCTAATGTCTAACTACCTATCTATCTAATGTCTAACTACCTACCTATCTAATGTCTAACTACCTACCTATCTAATGTCTAACTAACTACCTATCTAATGTCTAACTACCTACCTATCTAATGTCTAACTACCTATCGAATGTCTAACTAACTACCTATCTAATGTCTAACTAACTACCTATCTAATGTCTAACTGACTACCTATCTAATGTCTACCCACCTATCTATCTAATGTCTAACTAACTACCTATCTAATGTCTAACTACCTATCTATCTAATGTCTAACTAACTACCTATCTAATGTCTAACTACCTATCTATCTAATGTCTAACTACCTATCTATCTAATGTCTAACTAACTACCTATCTAATGTCTAACTAACTACCTATCTAATGTCTATCTAACTACCTATCTAATGTCTAACTACCTATCTATCTAATGTCTAACTAACTACCTATCTAATGTCTAACTAACTACCTATCTAACTCCCTATCTAACTACCTATCTAACTACCTATCTAAGGTCTAACTACCTATCTATCTAATGTCAAACTAACTACCTATCTAATGTCTAACTAACTACCTATCTAATGTCTAACTACCTATCTATCTAATGTCTAACTAACTACCTATCTAATGTCTAACTAACTACCTATCAATGTCTAACTAACTACCTATCTAATGTCTAACTACCTATCTATCTAATGTATAACTAACTACCTATCTAACTACCTATCTAACTCCCTATCTAACTACCTATTTAATGTCTACCTATTTAATATTTGCCAACTTACCTATCTAACTAATGTCTAACTAACTACCTATCTAATGTACAACTAACTACCTATCTAATGTCTAACTACCTATCTATCTAATGTCTAACTAACTACCTATCTAATGTCTAACTAACTACATATCTAATGTCTAACTACCTATCTATCTAATGTCTAACTACCTATCTATCTAATGTCTAACTAACTACCTATCTAATGTCTAACTACCTATCTATCTAATGTCTAACTACCTATCTATCTAATGTCTAACTACCTATCTATCTAATGTCTAACTAACTACCTATCTAATGTCTAACTACCTATCTATCTAATGTCTAACTACCTATCTATCTAATGTCTAACTAACTACCTATCTAATGTCTAACTAACTACATATCTAATGTCTAACTAACTACCTATCAAATGTCTATCTAACTACCTATCTAATATCTAACTACCTATCTATCTAATGTCTAACTAACTACCTATCTAATGTCTAACTAACTACCTATCTAACTACCTATCTAAGGTCTAACTACCTGTCTATCTAATGTCTATCTAACTACCTATCTAATGTCTAACTAACTACCTATCTAATGTCTAACTAACTACCTATCTAATGTCTAACTAACTACCTATCTAATGTCTAACTAACTACCTATCTAGTGTCTAACTAACTACCTATCTAATGTCTAACTAACTACCTATCTAATGTCTAACTTACTACCTATCTAATGTCTAAGTAACTACCTATCTAACTACTTATCTAACTCCCTATCTAACCCCCTATCTAATGTCTAACTACCTATCTATCTAATGTCTAACTAACTACCTATCTAATGTCTAACTAACTACATAACTACCTATCTAATGTCTAACTACCTATCTGTCTAATGTCTAACTAACTACCTATCTAATGTCTAACTACCTACCTATCTAATGTCTAACTAACTACCTATCTAATGTCTAACTAACTACCTATCTAATGTCTAACTAACTACCTACCTATCTAATGTCTAACTAACTCCCTAACTATCTAATGTCTAACTACCTATCTATCTAATGTCTAACTACCTATCTATCTAATGTCTAACTAACTACCTATCTAACTCCCTATCTAACTACCTATCTAACTACCTATCTAATGTCTAACTACCTATCTATCTAATGTCTAACTAACTACCTATCTAATGTCTAACTAACTACCTATCTAATGTCTAACTACCTATCTATCTAATGTCTAACTAACTACCTATCTAATGTCTAACTAACTACCTATCTAATGTCTAACTACCTATCTATCTAATGTATAACTAACTACCTATCTAACTACCTATCTAACTCCCTATCTAACTACCTATCTAACTACCTATCTAATATCTAACTACCTATCTAACTAATGTCTAACTAACTACCTATCTAATGTACAACTAACTACCTATCTAATGTCTAACTACCTATCTATCTAATGTCTAACTAACTACCTATCTAATGTCTAACTAACTACATATCTAATGTCTAACTACCTATCTATCTAATGTCTAACTACCTATCTATCTAATGTCTAACTAACTACCTATCTAATGTCTAACTACCTATCTATCTAATGTCTAACTACCTATCTATCTAATGTCTAACTACCTATCTATCTAATGTCTAACTAACTACCTATCTAATGTCTAACTACCTATCTATCTAATGTCTAACTACCTATCTATCTAATGTCTAACTAACTACCTATCTAATGTCTAACTAACTACATATCTAATGTCTAACTAACTACCTATCAAATGTCTATCTAACTACCTATCTAATATCTAACTACCTATCTATCTAATGTCTAACTAACTACCTATCTAATGTCTAACTAACTACCTATCTAACTACCTATCTAAGGTCTAACTACCTGTCTATCTAATGTCTATCTAACTACCTATCTAATGTCTAACTAACTACCTATCTAATGTCTAACTAACTACCTATCTAATGTCTAACTAACTACCTATCTAATGTCTAACTAACTACCTATCTAGTGTCTAACTAACTACCTATCTAATGTCTAACTAACTATCTATCTAATGTCTAACTAACTACCTATCTAATGTCTAACTAACTACCTATCTAATGTCTAACTTACTACCTATCTAATGTCTAAGTAACTACCTATCTAACTACTTATCTAACTCCCTATCTAACCCCCTATCTAATGTCTAACTACCTATCTATCTAATGTCTAACTAACTACCTATCTAATGTCTAACTAACTACATAACTACCTATCTAATGTCTAACTACCTATCTGTCTAATGTCTAACTAACTACCTATCTAATGTCTAACTACCTACCTATCTAATGTCTAACTAACTACCTATCTAATGTCTAACTAACTACCTATCTAATGTCTAACTAACTACCTACCTATCTAATGTCTAACTAACTCCCTAACTATCTAATGTCTAACTACCTATCTATCTAATGTCTAACTACCTATCTATCTAATGTCTAACTAACTACCTACCTATCTAATGTCTAACTAACTACCTACCTATCTAATGTCTAACTTACTACCTATCTAATGTCTAACTACCTACCTATCTAATGTCTAACTACCTACCTATCTAATGTCTATCGAACTACCTATCTAATGTCTAACTAACTACCTATCTAATGTCTAACTAACTACCTATCTAATGTCTAACTACCTACCTATCTAATGTCTAACTAACTACCTATCTAATGTCTATCTAACTACCTACCTATCTAGTGCTCCAACTAACTACCTATCTAATGTCTAAACCAACTATCTATCTAATGTCTAACTAACTACCTATCTAATGTCTAACTAACTACCTATCTAATGTCTAACTAACTACCTATCTATTGTGTATCTAACTACCTATCTAATGTCTAACTAACTACCCATCTAATGTCTAACTACTAACTACCTATTTAATGTCTAACTAATTACCTACCTACCTAACTAATGTCTACCTAACTACCTACCTACCTACCTACCCAACTCATGTCTCATTAACTACCTATCTAATGTCTAACTAACTACCTATATAATGTCTATCTAACTACCTATCTAATGTCTAACTAACTACCTACCTATCTAATGTCTAACTAACTCCCTAACTATCTAATGTCTAACTACCTATCTATCTAATGTCTAACTACCTATCTATCTAATGTCTAACTAACTACCTATCTAACTCCCTATCTAACTACCTATCTAACTACCTATCTAAGGTCTAACTACCTATCTATCTAATGTCTAACTAACTACCTATCTAATGTCTAACTAACTACCTATCTAATGTCTAACTACCTATCTATCTAATGTCTAACTAACTACCTATCTAATGTCTAACTAACTACCTATCTAATGTCTAACTACCTATCTATCTAATGTATAACTAACTACCTATCTAACTACCTATTAACTCCCTATCTAACTACCTATCTAACTACCTATCTAATATCTAACTACCTATCTAACTAATGTCTAACTAACTACCTATCTAATGTACAACTAACTACCTATCTAATGTCTAACTACCTATCTATCTAATGTCTAACTAACTACCTATCTAATGTCTAACTAACTACATATCTAATGTCTAACTACCTATCTATCTAATGTCTAACTACCTATCTATCTAATGTCTAACTAACTACCTATCTAATGTCTAACTACCTATCTATCTAATGTCTAACTACCTATTATCTAATGTCTCAATTACTATCTATCTAATGTCTAACTAACTACCTATCTAATGTCTAACTACCTATCTATCTAATGTCTAACTACCTATCTATCTAATGTCTAACTAACTACCTATCTAATGTCTAACTAACTACATATCTAATGTCTAACTAACTACCTATCAAATGTCTATCTAACTACCTATCTAATATCTAACTACCTATCTATCTAATGTCTAACTAACTACCTATCTAATGTCTAACTAACTACCTATCTAATGTCTAACTAACTACCTATCTAATGTCTAACTAACTACCTATCTAGTGTCTAACTAACTACCTATCTAATGTCTAACTAACTATCTATCTAATGTCTAACTAACTACCTATCTAATGTCTAACTAACTACCTATCTAATGTCTAACTTACTACCTATCTAATGTCTAAGTAACTACCTATCTAACTACTTATCTAACTCCCTATCTAACCCCCTATCTAATGTCTAACTACCTATCTATCTAATGTCTAACTAACTACCTATCTAATGTCTAACTAACTACATAACTACCTTCTAATGTCTAACTACCTATCTGTCTAATGTCTAACTAACTACCTATCTAATGTCTAACTACCTACTATCTAATGTCTAACTAACTACCTATCTAATGTCTAACTAACTACCTATCTAATGCTAACAACTACCTACCTATCTAATGTCTAACTAACTCCCTAACTATCTAATGTCTAACTACCTATCTATCTAATGTCTAACTACCTATCTATCTAATGTCTAACTAACTACCTACCTATCTAATGTCTAACTAACTACCTACCTATCTAATGTCTAACTTAACTACCTATCTAATGTCTAACTACCTACCTATCTAATGTCTAACTAACTACCTATCTAATGTCTATCGAACTACCTATCTAATGTCTAACTAACTACCTATCTAATGTCTAACTAACTACCTATCTAATGTCTAACTACCTACCTATCTAATGTCTAACTAACTACCTATCTAATGTCTATCTAACTACCTACCTATCTAGTGTCTAACTAACTACCTATCTAATGTCTAACCAACTATCTATCTAATGTCTAACTAACTACCTATCTAATGTCTAACTAACTACCTATCTAATGTCTAACTAACTACCTATCTAATGTGTATCTAACTACCTATCTAATGTCTAACTAACTACCCATCTAATGTCTAACTAACTAACTACCTACCTATTTAATGTCTAACTAATTACCTACCTACCTAACTAATGTCTAACTAACTACCTACCTACCTACCTAACCCAACTAATGTCTCATTAACTACCTATCTAATGTCTAACTAACTACCTATATAATGTCTAATCAACTACCTATCTAATGTCTAACTAACTACCTATCTAATGTCTAACTATCTATCTAATGTCTAACTAACTACCTATCTAATGTCTATCTAACTACCTATCTAATGTCTAACTACCTATCTATCTATGTCTAACTATCTATCTAATGTCTAACTAACTATCTATCTAATGTCTAACTAACTACCTATCTAATGTCTATCTAACTACCTATCTAATGTCTAACTACCTACCTATCTAATGTCTAACTAACTACCTATCTAATGTCTAACTAACTACCTATCTAATGTCTAACTAACTACCTATCTAATGTCTATCTAACTACCTATCTAATGTCTAATCTAACTACCTATCTATTGTCTAACTAACTACCTATCTAATGTCTAACTAACTATCTATCTAATGTCTAACTAACTACCTATCTATCTAATGTCTATCTAACTACCTATCTAATGTCTAACTAACTACCTATCTAATGTCTAACTAACTACCTATCTAATGTCTAACTAACTACCTATCTAATGTCTAACTACCTACCTATCTAATGTCTATCTAACTACCTATCTAATGTCTATCTAACTACCTATCTAACTGTCTAACTAACTAACCTATCTAATGTCTAACTAACTATCTATCTAATGTCTAACTAACTACCTATCTATCTAATGTCTATCTAACTACCTATCTAATGTCTATCTAACTACCTGTCTAATGTCTAACTACCTACCTATCTAATGCTCCAACTAACTACCTATCTAATGTCTAACTAACTACCTATCTAATGTCTAACTAACTACCTATCTAATGTCTAACTACCTACCTATCTAATGTCTATCTAACTACCTATCTAAAGTCTAACTACCTATCTATCTAATGTCTAACTAACTACCTATCTAATGTCTAACTAACTATCTAATGTCTAACTAACTATCTATCTAATGTCTAACTAACTACCTATCTATCTAATGTCTATCTAACTACCTATCTAATGTCTAACTAACTACCTATCTAATGTCTAACTAACTACCTATCTAATGTCTAACTAACTACTTATCTAATGTCTAACTACCTATCTATCTAATGTCTAACTACCTACCTATCTAATGTCTAACTAACTACCTATCTAATGTCTCTAACTAACTACCTATCTAATGTCTAACTACCTACCTATCTATTGTCTAACTACCTATCAATGTCTAACTAACTACCTATCTAATGTCTAACTAACTACCTATCTAATGTCTAACTGACTACCTATCTAATGTCTACCCAATATCTATCTAATGTCTAACTAACTACCTATCTAATGTCTAACTAACTAACTATCTATCTAATGTCTAACTAACTACCTATCTAATGTCTAACTACCTACCTATCTAATGTCTCACTAACTATCTATCTAATGTCTAACTAACTACCTATCTAATGTCTATCTAACTACCTATCTAATGTCTATCTAACTACCTATCTAATGTCTAACTACCTCTATCTAATGTCTAACTAACTACCTATCTAATGTCTAACTAACTACCTATCTAACTCCCTAACTAACTATCTAATCTAACTACCTATCTAATGTCTAACTAACTATCTATCTAATGTCTAACTAACTACCTATCTATCTAATGTCTATCTAACTACCTATCTAATGCTCTAACTACCTATCTATCTAATGTCTAACTAACTACCTATCTAATGTCTAACTAACTACCTATCGGATGTCTAACTAACTACCTATCTAATGTCTAACTACCTATCTATCTAATGTATAACTAACTACCTATCTAACTACCTATCTAACTACCTATCTAACTACCTATCTAACTACCTATCTAATATCTAACTACCTATCTAACTAATGTCTAACTAACTACCTATCTAATGTACAACTAACTACCTATCTAATGTCTAACTACCTATCTATCTAATGTCTAACTAACTACCTATCTAATGTCTAACTAACTACATGTCTAATGTCTAACTAACTATCTATCTAATGTCTAACTAACTATCTATCTAATGTCTAACTAACTACCTATCTAATGTCTAACTAACTATCTATCTAATGTCTAACTAACTACCTATCTATCTAATGTCTAACTAACTACCTATCTAATGTCTAACTAACTACCTATCTAATGTCTAACTACCTACCTATCTAATGTCTAACTAACTATCTATCTAATGTCTAACTAACTACCTATCTAATGTCTAACTAACTACCTATCTAATGTCTAACTAACTACCTATCAAATGTCTATCTAACTACCTATCTAAAGTCTAACTACCTATCTATCTAACTGTCTAACTAACTACCTATCTAATGTCTAACTAACTACCTATCTAATACCTATCTAACTGCTACCTGTCTATCTAATGTCTATCTAACTACCTATCTAATGTCTAACTAACTACCTATCTAATGTCTAACTAACTACCTATCTAATGTCTAACTAACTACCTATCTAATGTCTAACTAACTGCCTATCTAGTGTCTAACTAACTACCTATCTAATGTCTAACTAACACCCATCTAATGTCTAACTTACTACCTATCTAATGTCTAACTACCTACCTATCTAACTAACTATCTAACTCCCTATCTAACTACCTATCTAATGTCTAACTACCTATCTATCTAATGTCTAACTAACTACCTATCTAATGTCTAACTAACTACATAACTACCTATCTAATGTCTAACTACCTATCTATCTAATGTCTAACTAACTACCTATCTAATGTCTAACTACCTACCTATCTAATGTCTAACTAACTACCTATCTAATGTCTAACTAACTACCTATCTAATGTCTAACTAACTACCTACCTATCTAATGTCTAACTAACTACCTATCTAATGTCTAACTACCTATCTATCTAATGTCTAACTAACTACCTATCTAATGTCTAACTAACTACCTATCTAACTCCCTATCTAACTCCCTATCTAACTACCTATCTAAGGTCTAACTACCTATCTATCTAATGTCTAACTAACTACCTATCTAATGTCTAACTAACTACCTATCTAATGTCTAACTACCTATCTATCTAATGTCTAACTAACTACCTATCTAATGTCTAACTAACTACCTATCTAATGTCTAACTAACTACCTATCTATCTAATGTATAACTAACTACCTATCTAACTACCTATCTAACTCCCTATCTAACTACCTATCTAACTACCTATCTAATATCTAACTACCTATCTAACTAATGTCTAACTAACCTATCTAATGTACAACTAACTACCTATCTAATGTCTAACTACCTATCTATCTAATGTCTAACTAACTACCTATCTAATGTCTAACTAACTACATATCTAATGTCTAACTACCTATCTATCTAATGTCTAACTACCTATCTATCTAATGTCTAACTAACTACCTATCTAATGTCTAACTACCTATCTATCTAATGTCTAACTACCTATCTATCTAATGTCTAACTACCTATCTATCTAATGTCTAACTAACTACCTATCTAATGTCTAACTACCTATCTATCTAATGTCTAACTGCCTGTCTATCTAATGTCTAACTAACTACCTATCTAATGTCTAACTAACTACATATCTAATGTCTAACTAACTACCTATCAAATGTCTATCTCTAACTACCTATCTAATATCTAACTACCATCTATCTAATGTCTAACTAACTACCTATCTAATGTCTAACTAACTACCTATCTAACTACCTATCTAAGGTCTAACTACCTGTCTATCTAATGTCTATCTAACTACCTATCTAATGTCTAACTAACTACCTATCTAATGTCTAACTAACTACCTATCTAATGTCTAACTAACTACCTATCTAATGTCTAACTAACTACCTATCTAGTGTCTAACTAACTACCTATCTAATGTCTAACTAACTACCTATCTAATGTCTAACTTAATGTCTACCTTATCTAATGTCTAAGTAACTACCTATCTAACTACTTATCTAACTCCCTATCTAACCCCCTATCTAATGTCTAACTACCTATCTATCTAATGTCTAACTAACTACCTATCTAATGTCTAACTAACTACATAACTACCTATCTAATGTCTAACTACCTATCTGTCTAATGTCTAACTAACTACCTATCTAATGTCTAACTACCTACCTATCTAATGTCTAACTAACTACCTATCTAATGTCTAACTAACTACCTATCTAATGTCTAACTAACTACCTACCTATCTAATGTCTAACTAACTCCCTAACTATCTAATGTCTAACTACCTATCTATCTAATGTCTAACTACCTATCTATCTAATGTCTAACTAACTACCTATCTAACTCCCTATCATCTAACTACCTATCTAACTACCTATCTAAGGTCTAACTACCTATCTATCTAATGTCTAACTAACTTCTAATGTCTAACTAACTACCTATCTAATGTCTAACTACCTATCTATCTAATGTCTAACTAACTACCCATTAATGTCTAACTAACTACCTATCTAATGTCTAACTACCTATCTATCTAATGTATAACTACCTACCTATCTAACTACCTATCTAACTCCCTATCTAACTACCTATCTAACTACCTATCTAATATCTAACTACCTATCTAACTAATGTCTAACTAACTACCTATCTAATGTACAACTAACTACCTATCTAATGTCCAACTACCTATCTATTCAATGTCTAACTAACTACCTATCTAATGTCTAACTAACTACATATCTAATGCTAACTACCTATCTATCTAATGTCTAACTACCTATCTATCTAATGTCCAACTAACTACCTATCTAATGTCTAACTACCTATCTATCTAATGTCCAACTACCTATCTATCTAATGTCTAACTACCTATCTATCTAATGTCTAACTAACTACCTATCTAATGTCTAACTACCTATATCTATCTAATGTCTAACTACCTATCTATCTAATGTCTAACTAATCTACCTATCTAATGTCTAACTAACTACATATCTAATGTCTAACTAACTACCTATCAAAATGTCTCATCTAACTACCTATCTAATATCTAACTACCTATTCATTCTAATGTCTAACTAACTACCTATCTAAAGTCTAACTAACTACCTATCTAACTACCTATCTAAGGTCTAACTAATTGTCTATCTAATGTCTATCTAATCACCTATCTAATGTCTAACTAATCACCTATCTAATGTCTAACTAACTACCTATCTAATGTCTAACTAACTACCTATCTAATGTCACTAACTACCTATCTAGTGTCTAACTAACTACCTATCTAATGTCTAACTAACTATCTATCTAATGTCTAACTAACTACCTATCTAATGTCTAACTAACTACCTTATCTAATGTCTAACTTACTACCTATCTAATGTCTAAGTCACTACCTATTCAACTACTTATCTAACTCCCTATTCCCTATCTAATGTCTTAACTACCTATCTATCTAATGTCTAACTAACTACCTATCTAATGCTCCATGAATTAACTACATAACTACCTATCTAATGTCTAACTACCTATCTGTCTAATGCTCTAACTAACTACCTATCTAATGTCTAACTACCTACCTATCTAATGCCTAACTAACTACCTATCTAATGTCTAACTAACTACCTATCTAATGTCTAACTAACTACCTACCTATCTAATGTCTAATTCAACTCCCTAACTATCTAATGTCTAACTACCCATCTCATTAATGTTAACTACCTATCTATCTAATGTCTAACTAACTACCTACCTATCTAATGTCTAACTAACTAACTACCTATCTAATGTCTAACTTACTACCTATCTAATGTCTAACTACCTACCTATCTAATGTCTAACTACCTACCTATCTAATGTCCATCGAACTACCTATCTAATGTCTAACTAACTACCTATCTAATGTCTAACTAACTACCTATCTAATGTCTAACTACCTACCTATCTAATGCTCCAACTAACTACCTATCTAATGTCTATCTAACTACCTACCCATTAGTGTCTATCTAACTACCTACCTATCTAGTGTCTAATCAATCACCTATCTAATGTCTAACCAACTATCTATCTAATGTCTAACTAACTACCTATCTAATGTCTAACTAACTACCTTCAATGCTCTAACTAACTACCTATCTATTGTGTATCTAATCACCTATCTAATGTCTAACTAACTACCCATCTAATGTCTAACTAACTAACTACCTACCTATTTAATGTCTAACTAATTACCTACCTACCTAACTAATGTCTACCTAACTACCTACCTACCTACCTACCCAACTAATGTCTCATTAACTACCTATCTAATGTCTAACTAACTACCTATATAATGTCTATCTAACTACCTATCTAATGTCTAACTAACTACCTATCTAATGTCTAACTATCTATCTAATGTCTAACTACCTACCTATCTAATGTCTAACTAATTACCTACCTAATGTCTAACTAACTATCTACCTACCTAACTAATGTCTACCTAACTACCTACCTACCTACCTGCCTACCCAACTAATATCTACCCATCTACCTACCTAACTAATGTCTACCTAACTACCTACC
>NW_024607731.1:0-35393 GCF_018296145.1 Oncorhynchus tshawytscha | reverse complement strand
TGATATGTTGCTTCAATATATCTGCATAATTGTCCTCCCTCGTGATGCTGCCTCCTACAGCAAAGCACACCCACAACATGATGCTGCCACCCCCATGCTTCACGGTTGGGATGGTGTTCTTCGGTTTGCAAACCTCCCCTTTTCCTCCAAACATAGCAATGGTCATTATGGCCAAACAATTCTATTTTTGTTTCGTCAAACCAGAGGACATTTCTCCAAAAGTACAATCTTTGTCCCCATGTGCAGTTGCAAACCGGAATCTGTCTTTTTTATGGTGGCTTTGGAGCAGTGGCTTCTTCCTTACTGAGCGGCCTTTCAGGTTATGTCGATATAGGACTTGTTTTACTGTGGATTTAGATACTTTTGTACCTGTTTCCTCCAGCATCTTCACAAGGTCCTTTGCTGTTGTTCTGCGATTGATTTGCACTTTTTGCACCAAAGTACGTTCATCTCTAGGAGACAGAACACGTCTCCTTCCTGAGCGGTATGACGGCTCCCGAGGATGAATCAGACTCTACAAGGTCTTGGCTGATTTCTTTTGATTTTCCCATGATGTCAAGCAAAGAGGCACTGAGTTTGAAGGTAGACCTTGAAATACATCCACAGGTACACCTCCAATTGACTCCAATGATGTCAATTAGCCTATCAGAATCTTCTAAAGCCATGACATCATTTTCAGGAATTTTCCAAGCTGTTTAAAGGCACAGTCAACTTAGTGTATGTAAACTTGTGATACAGTGAAGTGAAATAATATGTTTGTAAACAGTTGTTGGAAAAATGTCTTGTGTCATGCACAAAGTAGACGTCCTAACCAACTTGCAAAACTATAGTTTGTTTACAAGAAATTTGTGGAGTGGTTGAAATATTTGTGTGTAACAGGGCTGAATGTCTAGACCTGCTTCCGACAGAGAGATGGATTAGAGCCAGGGACGATCCTATAAAACAACATTACTTCCTGTCGGCCCCCTCAACTCGGGGATAAGGCCCTCGCAAGCTTTCTTCTCTGAGAATATAAAACACACATGCACGCAAAGCCACTCACACAAGAACAACCACACGTTATTCATATTGACAAATGATAATGAAAAGACAGACTTGCAAATCCACACATAGAAATTAATATCCAGGGGAGTGGTTGAAAAACTAGTTTTAATGACTCCAATATATATATACAGTTGAAGTCGGAAGTTTACATATACTTAGGTTGGAGTCATTAAAACTTGTTTTCAACCACTCTCTCTCTCTCTCTCTCTCTCTCTCTCTCTCTCTCTCTCTCTCTCTCTCTCTCTCTCCTCTCTCTCTCCCCCCCTCTCTCTCTCTCTCTCTCTCTCTCTCTCTCTGAGCCTGCCTGGAGTTGAGAGATAAACAGCTACATTGTAATCTGTGGGTGGCACACACCTATAAAGCAGGCGATTAAGTAAACAAAAACAACAATCTTCTTATCTTTCTCTCTCCCTGTCACTCATGTGTTGACATCAGCGTGTGTCATGTGTGTGTCTCTACAGAGCAGCGCGAGCATTTGGAGAGTACCTGTCCCACACACACCCTGAGAACCAAAACGGATCAGGTCAGCATCCCTCCCTAACTGCCACCGTTTGTTCTCCCTCCATTTTTCTGTTCATTTTCCTCATGTGCTTTTCTCTCTTTTCTTTTGGATATTTACTTTATCCTCTAATTGATATGTAAATCACTGATGGAGGATAATGTTCCACTCTCCTATTCTCTGTCCTATCTGCTCTCGATTTCTATTTGTCTTATTCTGTAACTCCTCCATCTCTCTCTCTCCTTCTGCTTCACCTTGCAGCCCATCTCCTGTCTGACACGTTTGTGGGCCCAGACTCTGACTCCCCTGGTGGTGTCCGTCACCACAACAACAACCATCCATATCCCCACAGGGGTTCTCCAGCCCTCCCTGAGTCCAGCCTGGTGAAATCTCCGCTGGGCCACCTCCAGCCCCCCGCCCCCTCCATCACCACCACCAAGACCCGCCTGTCTCTGGAGCGCAGCTTCTCAGCCGAAGAGGACCAGCAGAAGTGTGTGGAGTGTGCCCTGCAGCCTGCCCGTGTCTACACCATCACCGGAGAGCACAGTATGCTGGGTAGCAACCGGGGCAGCAAGGAGAGCCTGGAGCTGGAAGTGCTGAAGGGGGCGTCGACCCTGGTCCAGCCCTCCACCTCCCCCTCCTCCACCTCCTCCCCCCACCCAGCACCACCTTCGCCATGGACACCGTGGCAACACTCATCGCGACGATGGGAGCCATCGTCACGGCAACCCTGTTGCCGGCAGCAGCAACAGCAACCACCACACCCTGGCTGTTACCGGCGGGGTGCTGCCCACCATGGTCACCATGGCAGCCACCACCACCTGTCCCAGCAGCCCCTGTCAAGCTCGGTCAGCGCCCACAACATCCGCAGCTGGGGTGAGGGGGAAAGGGGGCTCGCGGGAGGACTGCAGCCTCAACATGGCCTTGGACTCTAGCGGGGCTCCATCCCGTAGCCAGGGCTCCTGGATCTAGAGAGCTCCCGCGAGGCAGGCAAGCAACACAGACTCCTTGAGAGGATGTGGAGTGTGGACCGGATGACTGGGCTGGAGAGAGGTGAGCCGGGGGAGACAGAGAGGGAGAGGCGCTGAAATCCAAAGGGGGTTGTGTGGTGAAGGGGGGGGTCGATGTTAGTTGGATTGTGGCGTGGTCTGTATTTCTGACTCTTCGTCTCTCCTCTGCTCTCTCTCCCTGTGTGTCTCCCTCTCTCCCTCTGTGGAGTGGACTGGTGCTGTGCCCTTTGAGGTTTCCTATCGTTGCTATAAAGCTTTTAAAAACATACACACTATGTGGCTGGCTGCTACTGTAACTTCCATTCATTATCTCTCTCGCCACAGAGGACAACAACTGGTACCCAAAAGAAAATATGTTCAGCTTTCAGACTGCTTCTACCACCATGCAGGCGTGAGTACCCAGGCCTCACACACATACACAGAAGCACACACACACACACACACACACACACACACACACACACACACACACACACACACACACACACACACACACACACACACATACACACACACACACACACACACACACACACACACACACACACACACACACACACACACACACACACACACACACACACATACACACACACACACACACACACACACACACACACACACACACACACACACACACACACACACACACACACACACACACACACACACACACACACACACACGCACACACACATATACAAACATATAATATTATCAAACAAACATACCACATAGAGGACCAAACAGTTAGACACACACATATATGTACATAGACTAGTGCACACCCACACACATTCACATACATAATATCTCCCACAACAAGCCACAGTTGTCTACAGTAAGCTAGTTACAGTGAATCAGTGTGACCTTAGGGACAGATGCTTGTGCAGGTGCTAGCCCTGCTAACAACTGAACACCTGTCTCTCTGGGAACACACTGACATCCCAGCTAGCACATTTGGTTCCTTGGAAGTTGTGGGAACGTACATTTTCATTTCCCATTGGCTCTGGGAACTACGTTTCCTGACTGGTAAAACTGAAAGTTTTTAAACCTTCTGAGAACGGAAGTGAAAATTTCGCCTGATCTGGGAGCGGAAATGTTAGAGGAAGGTTCTGAGAATGTTTCACTATGGTTCCCTGGGAGGTTTTATTAATGTTCTGAGAACATGTTAGCTTAGTTTGGGTTCATTGTTTTAAACTCCAAGCACAGATAGGACCCATGGAAATGTTTTGCTTAGGCATTAATTATGCAAACACATTTTTGTCTTTTTTATTGTGACACAGCATCAGTGAGTTTCAAACCTATGATCTTCTGTTCTTTAACCTTGGAATTAGTCCACCGCGCCACCAGGATGGAGCTAGTAAGGCATCATAAAAAGCTGTTTATTTTAGTCTATTCAAACAGACGCCATTTCAAAGGAAACAAGCCCTCATTAAGATCAGGTGTGGACAATTAGTGGGCGCGCCAACACACCTGAACACACTTAACAAGATAGAGGATAGAGAGAGGTTTGTTATTTAACGTTCTGAGACCATGACATTAAATAAAACCATGAGGAAACCTACAGACAAACGTTACGCTGATTTTAATCAAAAACACTCTCTGTTTGTCACAGAGGGACAAGATTAATATGAGACGAAAGGCAAGTTCCTAACACACTAGAGCTCTGTGAGCAGTCCACAGTAATAGGGGCAGACTTTTTGATCAAGAGAGACCTTTAGAAAATATATACATTTTCGATAACACTAAACATACAAATATGTATTTTACAGTTATAAGGAAAGTGAAATCTTATAGTTAGTTGTTTTATAATTTGATTATACTATATTTAGAAAGTATATAAGTAATTTGAAGCCTTATACAGTTTTGTTGAATAGGAAATACATCATCAAATATTTAATATTTTAATCATATTTGTACTGTGTACTTGAGCTTGTATCCTCAAAAGGGACTACATCTCAGCAATGTATGAAGCATTACTACTTATTGTTTATGGCCCTCTCATGATAACTAATTACTTTTGGGGATTATGTAGATTACATTTTAGATTACATTCAGTTACATTTAACTGGTTTTAAATAGAACCCTGAAGAAAGCTGTATGAAACGTTACGCTGAAGTACTGCAATTCCAACAGAAGAATGTCATTTCTTAACATTCTCTGAACTATTTGAAAACATTCCCAATTTCAAACCAAAACATTAACCAAGTTCAAACATGTAACCATGTTTGAACTTTTAGGAAATGTCCTGTTAAAGTAATGAAATACCTAAAAAATATAAAAGATCCTTAAATATGCTGAGAATTTTCCAAAGTCAAGCAACTATCCTGCATGTTTCCCAGAATGTTGTGGGAAGGTTGTATGCAAAATAACCATAGGACAACTAAGCTCTCACCAAGATCTAAGAAACATATGGTTCTCAGAACATTATGTGCTAGATGGGATGTCAAAAAACATCCAGAAAAAAAGCTAAAATATTCTCTCTCTCTCTCTCTCTCTCTCTCTCTCTCTCTCTCTCTCTCTCTCTCTCTCTCTCTCTCTCTCTCTCTCTCTCTCTCTCTCTCTCTCTCTCTCTCTCTCTCTCTCTCTCTCTCTCTCTCTCTCTCTCATAATGCTTCCTCTCTCCTTTAATACACACACGTTGTAATAGACCTATAGGATGTTAATGTCTTTCTCTCCCTCTCTCTCTCTCTCTCTCTCTCTCTCTCTCTCTCTCCCTCTCTCCCTCTCTCTCTCTCTCTCTCTCTCTCTCTCTCTCTCTCTCTCTCTCTCTCTCTCTCTCTCCCTCTCTCTCTCTCTCATAATGCTTCCTCTCTCCTTTAATACACACACATTGTAATAGACCTATAGGATGTTAATGTCTTTCTCTCTCTCTCTCTCTCTCTCTCTCTCTCTCTCTCTCTCTCTCTCTCTCCTCTCTCCCTCTCCCTCTCTCTCTCTCTCTCTCTCTCTCTCTCTCTCCCTCTCTCTCTCTCTCTCTCTCTCTCTCTCTCCCTCTCTCTCTCTCTCATAATGCTTCCTCTCTCCTTTAATACACACACGTTGTAATAGACCTATAGGATGTTAATGTCTTTCTCTCTCTCCCTCTCTCTCTCTCTCTCTCTCTCTCTCTCTCTCTCTCTCTCTCTCTCTCTCTCTCTCTCTCTCTCTCTCTCTCTCTCTCTCTCTCTCTCTCTCTCTCTCCCTCTCTCTCTCTCCCTCTCTCTCTCTCTCCCTCTCTCTCTCTCCCTCTCTCTCTCTCTCTCTCTCTCTCTCCCTCTCCTCTCCCTCTCTCTCTCTCTCTCTCTCTCTCTCTCTCTCTCCCTCTCTCCCTCTCCCTCTCTCTCTCTCTCTCTCTCTCTCTCTCTCTCTCTCTCTCTCTCTCTCTCTCTCTCTCTCCCTCTCTCTCTCTCCCTCTCTCTCTCTCCCTCTCTCTCTCTCCCTCTCTCTCTCTCTCTCTCTCTCTCTCTCTCTCTCTCTCTCTCTCTCTCTCTCTCTCTCTCTCTCTCTCTCTCTCTCTCTCTCTCTCATAATGCTTCCTCTCTCCTTTAATACACACACGTTGTAATAGACCTATAGGATGTTAATGTCTTTCTCTCCCTCTCTCTCTCTCTCTCTCTCCCCCTCTCTCTCTCTCTCTCTCTCTCTCTCTCTCTCTCTCTCTCTCTCTCTCTCTCTCTCTCTCTCTCTCTCTCTCTCTCTCTCTCTCTCTCTCTCTCTCTCTCTCTCTCTCTCTCTCTCTCTCTCTCTCTCTCTCTCTCTCTCTCTCTCTCTCTCTCTCTCTCTCTCTCATAATGCTTCCTCTCTCCTTTAATACACACACGTTGTAATAGACCTATAGGATGTTAATGTCTTTCTCTCTCTTTCTCTTTCATGCACTTCTTTCTCTGACCCACTGCAGGATATCGTGAGTATCTTTGACCTGTTGAATCTAGCTTCCCTCCCGCTCCTAAACCCCCTTAACCCTATGACCTTTAACCCCATGACCTGTAACCCTTCCCTGGGCTGAGTGTTTCCCTGGGCTGAGTGCTCTACCAACAGTGAAATCATGTCCTAACCCACTACAACCCAGACATAGGCGTTGTAGTTAGCTGAACCCCTATGCAAAACAAACCCATGCCACTGACTGAAACCTTCACTAATCCACTGCAACTGACTGCAACTGAGCCTTTAGCCAACCCCAAAACCAAGCCATGGAAAAGGGCCTCTGTGCGCTGAGCCGTCCTGAGCCCTGTCACTGCAGCTAAACTTAGCTCTAATCCACACTGCAAGAAGACCCTGGGGCGACTGGCACAGACAGACAGCTAATAACCCAAACCCAGCCGCAAGATGCAGACTGATCTGGCTGCTGCACTGTTCTCCCTCACCTCTGGCTGCTTGATACCTCCAACTAACCCACATGATCAACTCTTCAGCTAAACCCCAGCTGGCCCTAACTTCTGACGCTAACCTCCTTAACTAACTCAAACAAAGAGCCAGCATCCCAAATCCCCATGATGCAAACCTAGCCGTTACAGCTACATGCCAGTAACACTACAGCTACATGCCAGTAACACTAGTGCCAGTAACATAGTGTTACTGTGGCTAAACCCTGCCAATACCCCCCGCCTCCCCTCCTCTTCCTCTTGCGCTACATCTCTCTCCTCGTGCTAAGCCAGCATTCTCCCTCTCATCCTTTCATTCTGTGCCACGTCCCAGCAGGGCTTTCCGGGGATTTGTGCAGAGAAAGAGGAGAGAGAGGGAGCTGGATTCGGCTGAAGTCATCCAGAGGTACCTACTGTGTTCCTGGCTGGTCAGGGTGTGCTGCTGTGCTCCAGTACTGGCTGACTCTCGACCCATCCATTATCAATAGAATCGATGTAGACTCCCAGGAGGGGTAGAAAATAGCATGAGGCACCATGACGTTATTACTATAAGTGAGAGAAAAAAGTATCTAAATTGTAATATTGGGATGCAGACTCTATGCAATACATTTAAACTCTATATCTGCCATGGTATCCTTTACTCTTCTTAAGCTCACTACCATGTATGTATGGTGTATATATTTTTTTCAAAGTAGATTTGTTTAGGACTACCTAGAAACTAGAAACACTCTGTGTGACCCTGATTTGGCCCACTGCAGTAAAAGCTTAACCCTAATTTGCTCCAGGGGTGTTGAACACATTTCACTGCACCTATCCAGTGTATGTGACAATGAAACATATCTCTCATTTATTCCATTCCAGCCATTACAATGAGCCCATCCTCCTATAGCTCCTCACACCAACCTCCTCTGGTGAGGTTGTACAATAGTATGGAACCTGGCTATGTCAGCGCTAACGTAGCTAAAAACTCACGATGAGCTTGGCTACTGTATATGAGGCATAGTTAGCGATGCAAACCAGGCTAACTGGACAGGTGACTTTGGGAGTGAACCCATTACCCTGGCAGAGTCCGTCAGATGGGCAGACGGATGAACGGACAGATGTTTTCCCACAATGCCAGGCTGCTGCAGTAAAAAGTCACTGTGGCACGAAGCTAATTAATGGAGGAGCAACACACCCCCATTCCCTCTGTCTTGACATGAAGAGGTGGAGAGAAAGAGAGAGAGATGGAGAGGTAGAGAGAGAGGGAGTAGGAGCAGAGAGGAGATGGGGAAGAGAGGGAGGATACGAGATAGGGAGATTGAGGGAACGTGAGGTGCGAAGAGGAGAGTGGAGATATGGGAAAAGAGAGGGAGGACCAGGGTGCATTGGAGCAGCCTTCAGCACACAAGACTCCCAATCAGAATATACACAGAGGGAGAGAGAATGAGGGAGAAAAGGATAGATAGCGCCGGAGGAGCATCGGATCGGCCCTCAGCGCGTGAGCAGCATAGAGAGATAGATGAAGGGAGAGGACAGAGGTAGAGAGAGGACAGAGGTAGAGAGAGGTAGAAAGAGGACAGAGGTTTGAGAGAGGACAGAGGTAGAGAGAGGACAGAGGTAGAGAGAGGACAGAGGTAGAGAGAGGTAGAAAGAGGACAGAGGTAGAGAGAGGACAGAGGTAGAGAGAGGACAGAGGTAGAGAGAGGACAGAGGTAGAGAGAGGACAGAGGTAGAGAGAGGACAGAGGTAGAGAGAGGTAGAAAGAGGACAGAGGTAGAGAGAGGACAGAGGTAGAGAGAGGACAGAGGTAGAGAGAGGACAGAGGTAGAGAGAGGACAGAGGTAGAGAGAGGACAGAGGTAGAGAGAGGACAGAGGTAGAGAGAGGAGAGAGGTGGAGAGAGGTAGAAAGAGGACAGAGGTAGAGAGAGGACAGCGGTAGATAGAGGACAGAGGTAGAGAGAGGACAGAGGTAGAGAGAGACAGAGGTAGAGAGAGGAGAGAGGTGGAGAGAGGACAGAGGTAGAGAGAGGACAGAGGTAGAGAGAGGACAGAGGTAGAGAGAGGAGAGAGGTAGAGAGAGGAGAGAGGTGGAGAGAGGACAGAGGTAGAGAGAGAGGACAGAGGTAGAGAGAGGACAGAGGTAGAGAGAGGACAGAGGTAGAGAGAGGAGAGAGGTGGAGAGAGGACAGAGGTAGAGAGAGGACAGAGGTAGAGAGGGACAGAGGTAGAGAGAGGACAGAGGTAGAGAGAGGAGAGAGGTGGAGAGAGGTAGAAAGAGGACAGAGGTAGAGAGAGGACAGCGGTAGATAGAGGACAGAGGTAGAGAGAGGACAGAGGTAGAGAGAGGACAGAGGTAGAGACAGGACAGAGGTAGAGAGAGGAGAGAGGTGGAGAGAGGAGAGAGGTAGAAAGAGGACAGAGGTAGAGAGAGGACAGAGGTAGAGAGAGGACAGAGGTAGAGAGAGGACAGAGGTAGAGAGAGGACAGAGGTAGAGAGAGGACAGAGGTAGAGAGAGGAGAGCGGTAGAGAGAGGACAGAGGTAGATAGAGGACAGAGGTAGAGAGAGGACAGAGGTAGAGAGAGGACAGAGGTAGAGAGAGGACAGAGGTAGAGAGAGGACAGAGGTAGAGAGAGGACAGAGGTAGAGAGAGGAGAGAGGTAGAGAGAGAGAGAGGTAGAAAGAGGACAGAGGTAGAGAGAGGACAGAGGTAGATAGAGGACAGAGGTAGAGAGAGGACAGAGGTAGAGAGAGGACAGAGGTAGAGAGAGGACAGAGGTAGAGAGAGGACAGAGGTAGAGAGAGGACAGAGGTAGAGAGAGGAGAGAGGTAGAGAGAGGAGAGCGGTAGAGAGAGGAGAGGGTAGAAAGAGGACAGAGGTAGAGAGAGGACAGAGGTAGAGAGAGGACAGAGGTAGAGAGAGGAGAGAGGTAGAGAGAGGAGAGAGGTAGAGAGAGGAGAGAGGTAGAAAGAGGACAGAGGTAGAGAGAGGACAGAGGTAGATAGAGGACAGAGGTAGAGAGAGGACAGAGGTAGAGAGAGGACAGAGGTAGAGAGAGGACAGAGGGAGAGAGAGGAGAGAGGTGGAGAGAGGTAGAAAGAGGACAGAGGTAGAGAGAGGACAGCGGTAGATAGAGGACAGAGGTAGAGAGAGGACAGAGGTAGAGAGAGGACAGAGGTAGAGAGAGGACAGAGGTAGAGACAGGACAGAGGTAGAGAGAGGAGAGAGGTGGAGAGAGGAGAGAGGTAGAAAGAGGACAGAGGTAGAGAGAGGACAGAGGTAGAGAGAGGACAGAGGTAGAGAGAGGACAGAGGTAGAGAGAGGACAGAGGTAGAGAGAGGGAGAGCGGTAGAGAGAGGAGAGAGGTAGAAAGAGGACAGAGGTAGAGAGAGGACAGAGGTAGAGAGAGGACAGAGGTAGAGAGAGGAGAGAGGTAGAGAGAGGAGAGAGGTAGATAGAGGACAGAGGTAGAGAGAGGACAGAGGTAGAGAGAGGACAGAGGTAGAGAGAGGACAGAGGTAGAGAGAGGACAGAGGTAGAGAGAGGAGAGAGGTAGAGAGAGGAGAGAGGTAGAAAGAGGACAGAGGTAGAGAGAGGACAGAGGTAGATAGAGGACAGAGGTAGAGAGAGGACAGAGGTAGAGAGAGGACAGAGGTAGAGAGAGGACAGAGGTAGAGAGAGGACAGAGGGAGGAGAGCCGGTGACTCATCCCCAGCTGACTGAGTGGGCGGAGGGGTGTTTTCTCCTTCTCTTTCATCCTCTCAGTAGCCAACGACCTGCTGCATGTCTCTTCTGTGGGCATGCAGAGAAAAAGAGGAGAGCTGGTCTCTGTTCTCCATTCTATCAGCTCACACTCACACCATCCGTCATGCAACGATAGTGATGAGGCTTGCTCTTTTTAGGGTTGAGGGGTTAAGGAATGTTTGAAAAAGCACTGTTTTAATCACAATATAAAACTAGTCTGATCCCTCTCTCTCTCTCTCTCTTCTCTCTCTCTCTCTCTCTCTCTCTCTCTCTCATATGTCATCCTCATGTCTCACAATTCTCCACCCATACGCGGTAGCTATGTTTGACCCTGTCTTCATTAGACATGTTGTTGTCCTGGTGAACAATCACAAGGCATTCTGAAGAGATGAAGGGAGGAGAGGAAATGTTTATATATTAGAAATGAGCTATTATACAGAATGAATGGCATGAATAAGGAACGACAGGCTGGCAGTTAAGAGGGGGAAACAGACAGAGCACACAATGATATTGGTTGTTAGTGAAATGTCACTCAAAGCTATGAAGAGGCGTAACACTTTAAGCTGGTCCATGAAGAAGGCTTCTGTATTTTTCTCTTTGATCTAGGCCAGCTATTCCCCAAACTGGGGTACGCGTCGGGGGTACGCGTCGGGGGTACGCCAAATAAAAATGTGATTCATGTCCTTTTTTTTTTTACAAACATTTTTCTTCACATTTTCAAACAGTCCATTTAGTGAGGCCCGCCTCCATAGAGACACATACCAGCTCTACTGGTAGTACTGCTACTACCAGCAGTACTACACCTGCACCTGTCGACAACACACGTTGTTCTGCTTCCACAAACACATCCAATGCTAGCATCAGTAATTCCACATTTGTTGTTTGCCCAGCTAGCATGGACACTGACAGTTGTGAATCTGATGCAGCCGAAGAGCTACTGCCCCCTTACCCAGGGAAAGCACCAAATAACAGACAGGGACATTGGACCATCGAAAAGCCGCAAATATGATGAGAACTACATTGATTTGGGGTTCACTTATATTGGGAGTAGTGCCTTTCCTCAGCCACAGTGTGTTATATGTGCAAAAGTATGATCTCACAACTCGATGAAACCTTCACTCTTGCGCAGACATTTTGAAACAAAACATGCCAATTTGAAAAATAAGCCACAGGAGTTTTTTGAGCGAGAATTAAGATGACTTTCGAGTAGTAAGACGTATGAAAGCAACAGATACCATTAATAAGAAGGGTCTAGAAGCGTCTTATACGGTGAGCTACCAAGTGTCTAGGACAGGCAAGCCCCATTCTATTGTGGAGGACTTCATTCTTCCTGCTGCCGCGGATATGGCTGGGACAATGCTGAGGGAAAAGGCAAAAACTATACATCAGTGACATGGCAGGAGATGTTTTGAAACAATTACTGCTTCGCATACAAGCCAATTAATTCTATGTGTTACAGCTGGATGAGTCAACAGACTTGGCGGGTCTGGCACAGCTCCTGGTATATGTCTGTTACAGCTGGATGAGTCAACAGACTTGGCGGGTCTGGCACAGCTCCTGGTATATGTCTGTTACAGCTGGATGAGTCAACAGACTTGGCGGGTCTGGCACAGCTCCTGGTATATGTCTGTTACAGCTGGATGAGTCAACAGACCTGGCGGGCCTGGCACAGCTCCTGGTATATGTCTGTTACAGCTGGATGAGTCAACAGACCTGGCGGGCCTGGCACAGCTCCTGGTATATGTCTGTTACAGCTGGATGAGTCAACAGACGTGGCAGACCTGGCACAGCTCCTGGTATATGTCCGTTACGTTTATGGGGGTCAATTAAGGAAGACATCCTCTTCTGCAAACCACTGAAAACCAGGACAACAGGAGAGGATTGTTTTAAAGTACTGGACTGCTTTGTGACATCAAATTGACTTTGGTGTTCAAGATGTGTTGGTGTCTGTACTGATGGCACAAAAGCCATGACAGGGAGACATAGTGGAGTGGTAACGCGCGTGCAAGCAGTTGCTCCTGAAGCCACTTTGGTACACTGCAGCATCCACCGAGAGGCTCTTGCTGCCAAGGGAATGCCTGACAGTTGAAAGACGTTTTGGACACTACAGTGAAAATGGTTAACTTTGTTAATGCAAGGCCCCTGAACTCTCGTGTATTTTCTGCACTATGCAATGATATGGGCAGCGACCATGTAACACTTTTACAACATACAGAAGTGCACTGGTTATCAAGGGGCAAAGGATTGACACGTTTTTTAAATTGAGAGACGGGCTTAAAGTTTTCTTTACTGACCATCATTTTCCCTTGTCTGACCGTTTGAATGATGACGAGTTTCTCACATGACTGGCCTATCTGGGTGATGTTTTTCTCGCCTGAATTATCTGAGTCTAGGATTACAGGGACTCTTTGCAACTATATTCAATGTGTGGGACATAATTGAGGCTATGAATCAGAAGTTGGAGTTCTTCTCTGTCTGCATTAACAAGGACAACACACAGGTATTTCCATCATTGTATGATTTCTTGTGTGCAAATGAACTCAAGCTTATGGACAATGTCAAATGTGATATATTGAAGCACCTGAGTGAGCTGGGTGCTCAATTACGCAGGTAATTTCCCGAAGCGCATGACACAAACAACTGGATTCGTTATCTCTTTCATGCCCTGCCTCCAGTCCACGTACCGATATCTGAACAAGAGAGCCTCATCGAAATTTCAACAAGCGGTTTCAACAAAGTGGTTTCAACAAACAGTGTCTGTTAAGACACTGATGCCCTTTGCAACCACGTATCTAATGTGAGAGTGGATTCTCGGCCCTCACTAGCATGAAAACTCAAAATACAGGCACAGACTGTGTGTGGAAAATTATTTTTGACTGAGACTCTCTCCAATACAACCCATTATGGGTTATGTGCATCCTTTCAAGCACACCTTTCTCATTAACCTGTGGTGAGTTATTCACCATTTTCGATGAATAAATAAGGTTTTATATGTAAGATGGCTAAATAAAGAGCAAAATGATTGATTATTATTATATTATTATTTGTGCCCTGGTCCTATAAGACCTCTTTGTCACTTCCCATGAGCCAGGTTGTAACAAAAACTCACACTCATTCTTATGTTTAATACATGTATTGTATTGTGTGTGTGTGTGTGTGTGTGTGTGTGTGTGTGTGTGTGTGTGTGTGTGTGTGTGTGTGTGTGTGTGTGTGTGTGTGTGTGTGTGTGTGTGGCAGGCTTACAATGATGGCAAAAACACCATTTGAGAGTGCGCTGCCCCTGGTGCTAGGGGGTACGCAGCTGGAGGTTGAATGTTTGTAGGGGTACGGGACTAAAAATGTTTGGAAACCACTGATCTAGGCTACTGGTTCAAACATATCTAGTAAGAAACATCTGACAAAGGGCAGTAGTGTTACATGTAGTAGCAGGTACATATATACGGTTATGTAGTAGCAGGTACATATATACGGTTATGTAGCAGCAGGTAGATATGGTTATGTATCAGCAGGTAGATATATACTGTTATGTATCAGCAGGTAGATATGGCTATGTATCAGCAGGTAGATATATATGGTTATGTATCAGCAGGTAGATATGGTTATGTAGCAGCAGGTAGATATATATGGTTATGTAGCAGCAGGTAGATATGGTTATGTATCAGTAGGTAGATATATACGGTTATGTAGCAGCAGGTAGATATGGTTATGTATCAGCAGGTAGATATATACTGTTATGTATTAGCAGGTAGATATGGTTATGTATCAGCAGGTAGATATATATGGTTATGTAGCAGCAGGTAGATATGGTTATGTATCAGCAGGTAGATATATACGTTATGTAGCAGCAGGTAGATATGGTTATGTATCAGCAGGTAGATATATACGTTATGTAGCAGCAGGTAGATATGGTTATGTATCAGCAGGTAGATATATACGTTATGTAGCAGCAGGTAGATATGGTTATGTATCAGCAGGTAGATATATACGTTATGTATCAGCAGGTAGATATATACGTTATGTAGCAGCAGGTAGATATATACGTTATGTAGCAGCAGGTAGATATATACGGTTATGTAGCAGCAGGTAGATATGGTTATGTAGCAGCAGGTAGATATGGTTATGTAGCAGCAGGTAGATATGGTTATGTAGCAGCAGGTAGATATATACGTTATGTAGCAGCAGGTAGATATATATGGTTATGTAGCAGCAGGTAGATATATATGGTTATGTAGCAGCAGGTAGATATATATGGTTATGTAGCAGCAGGTAGATATATACGTTATGTAGCAGCAGGTAGATATGGTTATGTAGCAGCAGGTAGATATATACGTTATGTAGCAGCAGGTAGATATATATGGTTATGTAGCAGCAGGTAGATATATACGTTATGTAGCAGCAGGTAGATATGGTTATGTAGCAGCAGGTACATATATACTGTTATGTAGCAGCAGGTAGATATATACGTTATGTAGCAGCAGGTAGATATATACGGTTATGTAGCAGCAGGTAGATATGGTTATGTAGCAGCAGGTAGATATGGTTATGTAGCAGCAGGTAGATATATACGTTATGTAGCAGCAGGTAGATATGGTTATGTAGCAGCAGGTAGATATGGTTATGTAGCAGCAGGTAGATATATATGGTTATGTAGCAGCAGGTAGATATATACGTTATGTAGCAGCAGGTAGATATGGTTATGTAGCAGCAGGTAGATATGGTTATGTAACAGCAGGTAGATATATACGTTATGTAGCAGCAGGTAGATATGGTTATGTAGCAGCAGGTAGATATATACGTTATGTAGCAGCAGGTAGATATATACGTTATGTAGCAGCAGGTAGATATGGTTATGTAGCAGCAGGTAGATATGGTTATGTAGCAGCAGGTAGATATGGTTATGTAGCAGCAGGTAGATATGGTTATGTAGCAGCAGGTAGATATGGTTATGTAGCAGCAGGTAGATATGGTTATGTATGCAGCAGGTAGATATGGTTATGTAGCAGCAGGTAGATATGGTTATGTAGCAGCAGGTAGATATGGTTATGTAGCAGCAGGTAGATATGGTTATGTAGCAGCAGGTAGATATGGTTATGTAGCAGCAGGTAGATATATACGTTATGTAGCAGCAGGTAGATATATACGTTATGTAGCAGCAGGTAGATATATATGGTTATGTAGCAGCAGGTAGATATATACGTTATGTAGCAGCAGGTAGATATGGTTATGTAGCAGCAGGTAGATATGGTTATGTAGCAGCAGGTAGATATGGTTATGTAGCAGCAGGTAGACATATATGGTTATGTAGCAGCAGGTAGATATGGTTATGTAGCAGCAGGTAGATATGGTTATGTAGCAGCAGGTAGATATATACGTTATGTAGCAGCAGGTAGATATATATGGTTATGTAGCAGCAGGTAGATATATACGTTATGTAGCAGCAGGTAGATATATATGGTTATGTAGCAGCAGGTAGATATATACGTTATGTAGCAGCAGGTAGATATGGTTATGTAGCAGCAGGTAGATATATACGTTATGTAGCAGCAGGTAGATATATACATTATGTAGCAGCAGGTAGATATGGTTATGTAGCAGCAGGTAGATATATACGTTATGTAGCAGCAGGTAGATATATATGGTTATGTAGCAGCAGGTAGATATATACGTTATGTAGCAGCAGGTAGATATGGTTATGTAGCAGCAGGTACATATATACTGTTATGTAGCAGCAGGTAGATATATACGTTATGTAGCAGCAGGTAGATATATATGGTTATGTAGCAGCAGGTAGATATATATGGTTATGTAGCAGCAGGTAGATATATACGTTATGTAGCAGCAGGTAGATATATACTGTTATGTTGCAGCAGTTGAATGGTCCAATGTTACTTAAAACACTCATCTGACAGACCTAAATTATTAAATAATTTCTTAAATCTTTAATTTAAAAAATGTTGTGCACATCTCTGTCACACTTTTTATCTTATTGGTTACGTCACAAATGGCACCCTATTCCCTACATATATACTGCACTACTTTCCACAGTGCTCTGGTCAAAAGAAGTTCACTATGTAGGGTGCCATTTGGGGCACATACACTCTCTTTCCCTTATTAACTCACTTCCTCCTCTAAATTATTCTTCCCTTCTTTTCTTCCTCCTCCTCCTCCTCCTCCTCCTCCTCCTCCCCCCCTCCTCCTCCTCCTCCCTCTCTCCCCATCTCCATCTCCTCCTCCCCCTCCTCCTCCTCTTCCTCCTCCTCCTCCTCCCTCTCTCCCCATCTCCATCTCCTCCTCTTCCTCCTCCCCCTCCTCCTCTTCCTCCTCCCCCTCCTCCTCTCTTCCTCCTCCTCTTCCTCCTCCTCCTCCTCTTCCTCCTCCTCTTCCTCCTCCTCCTCCTCTTCCTCCTCCTCCCCCCCCCCCCCCTCCCCCTTCCCCTCCTCCCCCTCCTCCTCCTCATCCTCCTCCTCTCTCTCACCCCATCTCCTCCTCCTCCTCCTCCCTCTCCCCCCATCTCCATCTCATCTCCTCCTCCTCCTCCCTCTCTCCCCATCTCCTCCCTCCTCCTCCTCCTCCTCCCCCTCTCTCCCCATCTCCATCTCCTCCTCCTCCTCTCTCTCTCCCCATCTCCATCTCCTCCTCCTCCCTCTCTCCCCATCTCCTCCTCCTCCTCCCTCTCTCCCCATCTCCTCCTCTTCCTCCTCCCTCTCCCCATCTCCTCCTCCCTCTCTCCCCATCTCCTCCTCCCTCCTCCTCCTCCCTCTCTCCCCATATCCATCTCCTCCTCCTCCTCCCTCCTCCTCCTCCCTCTCTCCCCATCTCCTCCTCCTCCTCCTCCTCCTCCTCCCTCTCTCCCCATCTCCATCTCCTCCTCCTCCTCCTTCTCTCCCCATCTCCATCATCTCCTCCTCCTCCCCTCTCTCCCCATCTCCTCCTCCTCCTCCTCCCTCTCTCCCCATCTCCATCTCCTCCTCCTCCTCCCTCTCTCCCCATCTCCATCTCCTCCTCCTCCTCCCTTTCTCCCCCCATCTCCATCTCCTCCTCCTCCCTCTCTCCCCATCTCCTCCTCCTCCTCCTCCTCCTCCCCTCTCTCCCCCATCTCCTCCTCCTCCTCCCTCTCTCCCCATCTCCTCCTCCTCCCCCTCTCTCCCCATCTCCTCCTCCTCCTCCTCCCTCTCTCCCCATCTCCTCCTCCTCCCTCTCTCCCCATCTCCTCCTCCTCCCTCTCTCCCCCATCTCCTCCTCCTCCTCCCTCCCTCCCCCATCTCCATCTCCTCACGCCCAATCTGCCCACAGGAACTTCCGGAAGCATCTTAGAATGGTGGGCAGCAGGAGAATGAAGGCACAGAGTGAGTTACAGTGTTACTGTGTGCTGTGTGTTCTCCCAACATGTCCTCCCCCCATCAGTGGTTTTGTGTCTTGTTGTCTTTGTGTTTATGCATGGCCCTGTGTGTGATGTGCGCTATCTCTATGTATATTGGTGTGTGGCATGCCGTTGTGCACCGATGAGTGTGTGTGTGTTGGCACACGTTTGATGAACCTACAGTGTGTGTGTTATTGCTGGTGTTGAGGCATAATCGATGCTGGATATGCTAATCATTAAGCTAACAAATTAAATACCTCCCCAGTCTCTCATTGGTGAGGCTTGTTACACCTAGCTAAACTCATCCACCCAGGTTTGGTACCTGTGTGTGTGTGTGTGTGTGTGTGTGTGTGTGTGTGTGTGTGTGTGTGTGTGTGTGTGTGTGTGTGTGTGTGTGTGTGTGTGTGTGTGTGTGTGTGTGTGTGTTCAGGGTGTATGTGTTCAGGGTGTATGTGTTAAGGGTGTGTGTGTTCATGGTGTGTGTGTTCAGGGTGTGTGTGTTCAGGGTGTGTGTGTTCAGGGTGTGTGTGTTCAGGGTGTGTGTGTATGGTGCATGGGTGTGTGACATTCTCTCCCCACCTTCACTAGCATTTGCCGAGCGTAGAGCGAAGAGTTTCAACCGCTCCTGGAGTGACCCCACCCCTGTCAAGAATGACTCTTCACATGACACCAGAGACAGTGAGTCAATACAGTCACACACATTAATAGACACTCACTAATAGACACTCACTAAGACACACGCAAACAGGCACAAACATTACTATACACACTTACCACGTTTAACTCTGTACCATTTATTCCATTCCAGCCATTCAGGGATGCAAACTAGTCACCTTTCGGCAAAATTTGCCGTTTTGAATCAAAATAGGTGACCTATGTGATTCATGTAGATCTAATGAGAAGTCTTTCCCTCTTTCTCAACACAGTGGATAAAAGGGGTATGCCAGGTGTACTCTCTGCCTGAAAGAGATCCATTATACCAACGGGTATCATGCTCTGCTGGCACATTGTAGAACAGATGTCCACAGGCAGAAAGTGTACAATGTAATAATGTGCTGTGTAGCCCAAAGATATTGTTTTTGTTGTGTTGAACTTGACAGTAACACGTATGTGAGGGTGATTGTCATTTTTTAAACTCATTGAACATTATTTTTGCAGACATGTAGCCTTGTGGCCACTATAATAGAGCAAAAATAGAATGCCTGTTTAATTCTATTTCTACTTACAGATGTCTTTTCCCCAAGTGCAAAATTTTTGTGTGGTCACAAGCATTCTATTATAAATGCTGTCATGGTAACAAGTGTTCTATTATAAATGCTGTCATGGTAACAAGTGTTCTATTATAAAGGCTGTCATGGTAACAAGTGTTATATTATAAAGGCTGTCATGGTAACACGTGTTCTATTATAAAGACTGTCATGGTAACACGCATTCTATTATAAAGGCTGTCATTATAACAAGTGTTCTATTGTAAAGGCTGTCTTGGTAACAAGCGTTCTATTATAAAGGCTGTCATGGTAACAAGCGTTCTACTATAAAGGCTGTCATTTTAACAAGTGTTCTATTATAAAGGCTGTCATGGTAACAAGCGTTCTATTATAAAGGCTGTCATGGTAACAAGCGTTCTATTATAAAGGCTGTCATTTTAACAAGTGTTCTATTATAAAGGCTGTCATGGTAACAAGTGTTCTATCATAAAGGCTGTCATGGTAACACGCGTTCTATTATAAAGGCTGTCATTTTAACAAGTGTTCTATTGTAAAGGCTGTCATGGTAACAAGTGTTCTATTATAAAGGCTGTCATGGTAACACGCATTCTATTATAAAGGCTGTCATTTTAACAAGTGTTCTATTATAAAGGCTGTCATGGTAACAAGTGTTCTATTATAAAGGCTGTCATGGTAACAAGCGTTCTATTATAAAGGCTGTCATTTTAACAAGTGTTCTATTATAAACGCTGTCATGGTAACAAGTGTTCTATTATAAATGCTGTCATGGTAACAAGCATTCTATTATAAAGGCTGTCATGGTAACAAGTGTTCTATTATAAAGGCTGTCATGGTAACAAGCATTCTATTATAAAGGCTGTCATGGTAACACATGTTCTATTATAAAGGCTGTCATGGTAACAAGCATTCTATTATAATTGCTGTCATGGTAACAAGCGTTATATTATAAATGCTGTCATGGTAACAAGCGTTCTATTATAAATGCTGTCATGGTAACAAGCGTTCTATTATAAACGCTGTCATGGTAACAAGCGTTCTATTATAAATGCTGTCATGGCTAACTGAAATATTAGTGGGGTTTTTCTCAAGATTTGAGTGTAGTAAAGTCTAGGCAACAATTAACATTGGATTGCTTTCTTTACATTTTTAGCTTTGAGTTGACATGAAGCACTTTTTATTTTACACACAGAGACTGATCATGTAGATCATATTCTTTGTTTTAATTAGTTAAAACCTGCATTCCCCCTAGCAGGGATTTATTGCATGTTTCAGTGCAACAACAAAAAGTGTCACCCTTTTGGACTCTCAGCAGTTTGCATCCCTGGCCATGACAATGAGCCCATCCTCCTTTAGCTCCTCCCACCGGCCTCCACTGATACACACACACACTCACATACAGGCACACACACAGACAAACACACTTATACACTCACACACAAGTACAAGTATGCTGAAACATTTATGGTAAAATACACACACACACTAATCGGCTGTCCCTGCTGTTGACTCTGACCCTGTCTGTCTGTCTCCTTCTGACCGTGGGTATGTCTCCAAATTTGTGATGCTCTCTCTCTTTCTCTGTGAGTATTTGTCTCAAATGGTCTGGGAGTGTGTGAAGCGCTGGTCTGGGAGTGTGTGAAGCGCCGGTCTGGGAGTGTGTGAAGCGCCGGTCTGGGAGTGGGTGAAGCGCTGATCTGGGAGTGTGTGAAGCGCCGGTCTGGGAGTGGGTGAAGCGCCGGTCTGGGAGTGGGTGAAGTGCCGGTCTGGGAGTGTGTGAAGCACCTGTCTGGGAGTGGGTGAAGTGCCGGTCTGGGAGTGGGTGAAGTGCCTGTCTGGGAGTGGGTGAAGCACCTGTCTGGGAGTGGGTGAAGTGCCTGTCTGGGAGTGGGTGAAGTGCCGGTCTGGGAGTGAGTGAAGTGCCTGTCTGGGAGTGGGTGAAGCACCTGTCTGGGAGTGGGTGAAGTGCCGGTCTGGGAGTGGGTGAAGTGCCTGTCTGGGAGTGGGTGAAGCACCTGTCTGGGAGTGGGTGAAGTGCCTGTCTGGGAGTGGGTGAAGTGCCGGTCTGGGAGTGGGTGAAGTGCCGGTCTGGGAGTGGGTGAAGTGCCGGTCTGGGAGTGGGTGAAGCACCTGTCTGGGAGTGGGTGAAGTGCCGGTCTGGGAGTGGGTGAAGTGCCTGTCTGGGAGTGGGTGAAGTGCCGGTCTGGGAGTGGGTGAAGTGCCGGTCTGGGAGTGGGTGAAGTGCCGGTCTGGGAGTGGGTGAAGTGCCGGTCTGGGAGTGGGTGAAGTGCCGGTCTGGGAGTGGGTGAAGTGCCGGTCTGGGAGTGGGTGAAGTGCCGGTCTGGGAGTGGGTGAAGCGCCTGTCTGGGAGTGGGTGAAGTGCCGGTCTGGGAGTGGGTGAAGTGCCGGTCTGGGAGTGGGTGAAGTGCCGGTCTGGGAGTGGGTGAAGCGCCTGTCTGGGAGTGGGTGAAGTGCTGGTCTGGGAGTGGGTGTGTATACGCACTGTATGTTTATATGTCTGCATGTCTTTTTCTCTGTAGTCTATTGAATGTTTTTCAATGTTTGTGTGTTTGTTTCTGTTTTTCCATCTCCTTTGTGCCTCTGCGTCTCACACAGTCTGATGATAGAGGTTACTGCTTATGACATTGAAATGGCACCAGGTATATTTGTGTCTTGAAAGGTTCTTCTTCTCTGACAGCCCAGTGTTTTTTTCCTAATGATTGGCACAAGCTGTTGATCTACCCTGTCACCTTTCCCATTCTCTTTTTACCTCTGCTTTCCTCTTTGACTAGACTATTTTCCTTTATTTTTTCTACTTCCATCTATTCCTCTGTATGGTTGTTATCCTGTCACTTCACCTCTGTCTTTCTTTGTCCCCCACTGTCACTTTCTACTACCATCTTTCTCTCTCCCTGCCACTCTCTCTCTCCCTCCATCTGCCTTTCTCTCTCCCTGCCACTCTCTCTCTCCCTCCATCTGCCTTTCTCTCTCCCTGCCACTCTCTCTCCCTCCATCTGCCTTTCTCTCTCCCTGCCACTCTCTCTCTCCCTCCATCTGCCTTTCTCTCTCCCTGCCACTCTCTCTCTCCCCCTCCATCTGCCTTTCTCTCTCCCTGCCACTCTCTCTCTCCCTCCATCTGCCTTTCTCTCTCCTGCCACTCTCTCTCCCTCCATCTGCCTTTCTCTCTCCCTGCCACTCTCTCTCTCCCTCCATCTGCCTTTCTCTCTCCCTGCCACTCTCTCTCTCCCCCTCCATCTGCCTTTCTCTCTCCCTGACTCTCTCTCTCTCCCTCCATCTGCCTTTCTCTCTCCCTGCCACTCTCTCTCTCCCTCCATCTGCCTTTCTCTCTCCCTGCCACTCTCTCTCTCCCTCCATCTGCCTTTCTCTCTCCCTGACTCTCTCTCTCTCCCTCCATCTGCCTTTCTCTCTCCTGACACTCTCTCTCTCCCTCCATCTGCCTTTCTCTCTCCCTGCCACTCTCTCTCTCCCTCCATCTGCCTTTCTCTCTCCCTGCCACTCTCTCTCTCCCTCCATCTGCCTTTCTCTCTCCCTGCCACTCTCTCTCCCCTCCATCTGCCTTTCTCTCTCCCTGACTCTCTCTCTCTCCCTCCATCTGCCTTTCTCTCTCCCTGACACTCTCTCTCTCCCTCCATCTGCCTTTCTCTCTCCCTGACTCTCTCTCTCTCCCTCCATCTGCCTTTCTCTCTCCCTGACTCTCTCTCTCTCCCTCCATCTGCCTTTCTCTCTCCCTGACACTCTCTCTCTCCCTCCATCTGCCTTTCTCTCTCCCTGACTCTCTCTCTCTCCCTCCATCTGCCTTTCTCTCTCCCTGACTCTCTCTCTCTCCCTCCATCTGCCTTTCTCTCTCCCTGACACTCTCTCTCTCCCTCCATCTGCCTTTCTCTCTCCCTGCCACTCTCTCTCCCTCCATCTGCCTTTCTCTCTCCCTGACACTCTCTCTCTCCCTCCATCTGCCTTTCTCTCTCCCTGCCACTCTCTCTCTCCCTCCATCTGCCTTTCTCTCTCCCTGCCACTCTCTCTCTCCCTCCATCTGCCTTTCTCTCTCCCTGCCACTCTCTCTCTCCTCCATCTGCCTTTCTCTCTCCCTGCCACTCTCTCTCCCCTCCATCTGCCTTTCTCTCTCCCTGCCACTCTCTCTCCCTCCATCTGCCTTTCTCTCTCCCTGACACTCTCTCTCTCCCTCCATCTGCCTTTCTCTCTCCCTGACTCTCTCTCTCTCCTCCATCTGCCTTTCTCTCTCCCTGACTCTCTCTCTCTCCCTCCATCTGCCTTTCTCTCTCCCTGCCACTCTCTCTCTCCCTCCATCTGCCTTTCTCTCTCCCTGACACTCTCTCTCTCCCTCCATCTGCCTTTCTCTCTCCCTGACTCTCTCTCTCTCCCTCCATCTGCCTTTCTCTCTCCCTGACTCTCTCTCTCTCCCTCCATCTGCCTTTCTCTCTCCTGACACTCTCTCTCTCCCTCCATCTGCCTTTCTCTCTCCCTGCCACTCTCTCTCCCTCCATCTGCCTTTCTCTCTCCCTGACTCTCTCTCTCTCCCTCCATCTGCCTTTCTCTCTCCCTGACACTCTCTCTCTCCCTGCCACTCTCTCTCTCCCTCCATCTACCTTTCTCTCTCCCTGCCACTCTCTCTCTCCCTCCATCTGCCTTTCTCTCTCCCTGCCACTCTCTCTCTCCCTCCATCTGCCTTTCTCTCCCCTGCCACTCTCTCTCCTCCATCTGCCTTTCTCTCTCCTGACACTCTCTCTCCCTCCATCTGCCTTTCTCTCTCCCTGACTCTCTCTCTCTCCCTCCATCTGCCTTTCTCTCTCCCTGACTCTCTCTCTCTCCCTCCATCTGCCTTTCTCTCTCCCTGCCACTCTCTCTCTCCCTCCATCTGCCTTTCTCTCTCCCTGACACTCTCTCTCTCCCTCCATCTGCCTTTCTCTCTCCCTGACTCTCTCTCTCTCCCTCCATCTGCCTTTCTCTCTCCCTGACTCTCTCTCTCTCTCCATCTGCCTTTCTCTCTCCCTGACTCTCTCTCTCCCCTCCATCTGCCTTTCCTTCTCCCTGACTCTCTCTCTCCCTCCATCTGCCTTTCTCTCTCCCTGCCACTCTCTCTCCCTCCATCTGCCTTTCTCTCTCCCTGACTCTCTCTCTCTCCCTCCATCTGCCTTTCTCTCTCCCTGACTCTCTCTCTCCCTCCATCTGCCTTTCTCTCTCCCTGCCACTCTCTCTCCCTCCATCTGCCTTTCTCTCCCCTGCCACTCTCTCTCTCCCTCCATCTGCCTTTCTCTCTCCTGCCACTCTCTCTCTCCCTCCATCTGCCTTTCTCTCTCCCTGCCACTCTCTCTCCCTCCATCTGCCTTTCTCTCTCCCTGCCACTCTCTCTCCCTCCATCTGCCTTTCTCTCTCCCTGACACTCTCTCTCCCTCCATCTGCCTTTCTCTCTCCCTGCCACTCTCTCTCCCTCCATCTGCCTTTCTCTCTCCCCTGACACTCTCTCTCCCCTCCATCTGCCTTTCTCTCTCCCTGACTCTCTCTCTCTCCCTCCATCTGCCTTTCTCTCTCCCTGACTCTCTCTCTCCCCCTCCATCTGCCTTTCTCTCTCCTGACTCTCTCTCTCTCCCTCCATCTGCCTTTCCTCCCTGACTCTCTCTCTCCCTCCATCTGCCTTTCTCTCTCCCTGCCACTCTCTCTCCCTCCATCTGCCTTTCTCTCTCCCTGACTCTCTCTCTCTCCCTCCATCTGCCTTTCTCTCTCCCTGACTCTCTCTCTCCCTCCATCTGCCTTTCTCTCTCCCTGCCACTCTCTCTCCCTCCATCTGCCTTTCTCTCTCCCTGCCACTCTCTCTCTCCCTCCATCTGCCTTTCTCTCTCCCTGCCACTCTCTCTCTCCCTCCATCTGCCTTTCTCTCTCCCTGCCACTCTCTCTCCCTCCATCTGCCTTTCTCTCTCCCTGCCACTCTCTCTCCCTCCATCTGCCTTTCTCTCTCCCTGACTCTCTCTCTCTCCCTCCATCTGCCTTTCTCTCTCCCTGACTCTCTCTCTCCCTCCATCTGCCTTTCTCTCTCCCTGCCACTCTCTCTCCCTCCATCTGCCTTTCTCTCTCCCTGCCACTCTCTCTCTCCCTCCATCTGCCTTTCTCTCTCCCTGCCACTCTCTCTCTCCCTCCATCTGCCTTTCTCTCTCCCTGCCACTCTCTCTCCCTCCATCTGCCTTTCTCTCTCCCTGCCACTCTCTCTCCCTCCATCTGCCTTTCTCTCTCCCTGACACTCTCTCTCTCCCTCCATCTGCCTTTCTCTCTCCCTGCCACTCTCTCTCCCTCCATCTGCCTTTCTCTCTCCCTGACACTCTCTCTCTCCCTCCATCTGCCTTTCTCTCTCCCTGACTCTCTCTCTCTCCCTCCATCTGCCTTTCTCTCTCCCTGACTCTCTCTCTCTCCCTCCATCTGCCTTTCTCTCTCCCTGACTCTCTCTCTCTCCCTCCATCTGCCTTTCCTTCTCCCTGACTCTCTCTCTCCCTCCATCTGCCTTTCTCTCTCCCTGCCACTCTCTCTCCCTCCATCTGCCTTTCTCTCTCCCTGACTCTCTCTCTCTCCTCCATCTGCCTTTCTCTCTCCCTGACTCTCTCTCTCCCTCCATCTGCCTTTCTCTCTCCCTGCCACTCTCTCTCCCTCCATCTGCCTTTCTCTCTCCCTGCCACTCTCTCTCTCCCTCCATCTGCCTTTCTCTCTCCCTGCCACTCTCTCTCTCCCTCCATCTGCCTTTCTCTCTCCCTGCCACTCTCTCTCCCTCCATCTGCCTTTCTCTCTCCCCTGCCACTCTCTCTCCCTCCATCTGCCTTTCTCTCTCCCTGACTCTCTCTCTCCCTGACACTCTCTCTCCCTGCCACTCTCTCTCCCTCCATCTGCCTTTCTCTCCCTGACACTCTCTCTCCCTCCATCTGCCTTTCTCTCCCTGACACTCTCTCTCCCTCCATCTGCCTTTCTCTCCCTGACACTCTCTCTCCCTCCATCTGCCTTTCTCTCCCTGACACTCTCTCTCCCTCCATCTGCCTTTCTCATTCTTTCTCTATTATTCCATTGCTTGCTTTCTCTCTGTCCATCTCTTCCCCTCCTCTACCTCCCCCTCTCTTACTCCATGTCTCCCCTCTTCTCATCCAATCTGTCTCCCGTCTCCTCCCCTGCTCTCTCTCTAACGGTGTGCCTGCTCTCTTTGTTGGGGGATAGGTGGGGACCTGCCAGCCTCTTGTGGGACTCTGGATGAGGGGAGCGTGAGGACCTAGACTGGGAGGAGGAGAGGGAGATGGAGAGACTGGCCTGTGAGGGAGATGACTTCATCCCACCCAAAATTATGGTGAGGAACTAGGGTTGAACAATTCTTCTAACTTTCCCAAAGTTCACAGGTTTACCCAAAGAGGACTGGCTGCATGTGAGCATGTTTACTGTGCTGGAATGTCACGGCTGTCAGGATTCTTTAACATATGAATGAAAATAGGAGATTGACAAGAAGCTAACAGCCTACAGGAGAGGCAGCAGAATCTGGAGGATGCTCATCTTCTGTCAGGTGATACAGGGAGAAAGTAGAGAGAGAAAGAAAGGGGAAGAGAGAGAGATGACAATGATTATGAAAGAACAAAAGAAAATGTGTTTTATGCTGAATTCTGTAATTCCCAGTGGAAAGATAGATTACACCTCAATTAGTGACATAACTCTGGAGGTCGAGGGGTTAATTGTGTTTTTCTCTCAATGGGATCCTGCTATGTTATGTGAGTGCCAAGTAGTACTCAAATGTACTCAAAAGACCTTATATAAATCAATGGGCTACTTTTTGATCCTTAACTGATTGAAATAAAATGGAATTGAATTCAAGTGGAATCCTGTTTGATACCAGTACATACGCTGAGTGTACAAAATATTGGGAACATCTGCTCTTTTCATGACAGACTGACCAGGTGAATCAAGGTGAAATCTATGATCATTGATGTCACTTGTTAAATCCACTTCAATCAGTAGAGATGAAGGGGAGGAGACAGGTTCTTCTTCAGAGTTTTAAGCCTTGAGGCAATTGAGACATGGATTGTGTATGTGTGCCATTCAGAGGATGAATGGTCAAGACAAAATATTTAAGTGCCTTTGAACAAGGTATGGTAGTAGGTGCCAGGCACACTGGTTTGAGTGTGTCAAGAACTGCAATGCTGCTGGGTTTTTCACACTCAACAGTTTCCCTTGTGTATCAAGAATGGTCCACCACCCAAAGGACATCCAGCCAACTTGACACAACTGTGGGAAGCATTGGAGTCAACATGGGCCAGCGTCCCTGTGGAATGCTTTTGACACCTTGTAGAGTCCATTCCTGATGAATTGAGGCTGTTCTGAGGGCAAAAGGGGGTGCAACTTAATATTAAGAAGGTGTTCCTAATGTTTATGCACTCAGTGTATAATGCATCTTGGCTACACAGACAGACTAGTGTGAATAATGAATGTTCAGGTCCCTACAGGCACTGGTTGACAGACAGACTAGTGTGAATAATGAATGTTCAGGTCCCTACAGCACTGGTTGACAGACAGACAGAACACAGCAGGGTGAATGGGACACCTCTTTCTCTTCTCTCTTCTTTCTCCATCTCTCACTCTCAGCTGATCTCCTCCAAAGTCCCCAAGGCAGAGTACGTTCCCACCATCATCCGCAGGGATGACCCCTCAATCATCCCCATCCTCTATGTGAGTGACTTTCTCTCTCACACACACACCGCGACCCTGTTCTCTATGTGTCTGTATGCACAGGTGATAAATCAGTTATCATGTATAATATTCAGTGAAGGATATTGACTTTATAATCTCTGTCTCCAGGACCATGAACATGCTACGTTTGATGATATCCTCGGTAGGTAAACTGCCCTTTATGTGACTCTGTTTGTTAGTTCTGTTAAAATATTCATCCCAAATGGCACTATATTCCCTATGTAGCGCACTACTTTTAACCAGTCCTATAGGCCCTGATCAAAAGTAGCGCACTATTTGATCTTTTTACTTTATTGAACCTTTATTTAACTTGGCAAGCCAGTTAAGAACATATTCTTCTTTACAATGACGACCTACCCCGGCCAAAACCTAACCCAGGACGACGCTGGGCCGATTGTGCGCCGCCCTATGGGGCTCCCAATCACGGTCGGTTGTGATATAGTCTGGAATCGAACCAGGGTCTGTAGTGACGCCTCTAGCACTGAGATGCATTACCTTAGACCACTGGGCCACTCAGGAGTAGTGTGCCATTTGGGACGCACTCCATGTTTGTGGAGTGAGACACATTATGCAGTGAAAATGATGATGTGTTCCATATTGCTGTCTTTCAGTGTGAGGAAATCTATTTTTACTGTACTGCTTGTTGCTCTCATTCTAACCCCTCTCTTTTTCTCTCTCTTTCTTCCTCTCTAACCCCTCTCTTTTTCTCTCTCTTTCTTCTTCTCTAACCCCTCTCTTTTTCTCTCTCTTTCTCTTTCTCTCTCTAACCCCTCTCTTTTTCTCTCTCTTTCTTCCTCTCTAACCCCTCTTTTCTTTCTTCCTCTCTAACCCCTCTCTGTTTCTCTTTCTCTCTAACCCTTCTTTTTCTCTCTCTTTCTCTCTCTAACCCCTCTCTTTTTCTCTCTCTTTCTTCCTCTCTAACCCCTCTCTTTTCTCTCTCTCTAACCCCTCTCTGTTTCTCTCTCTCTCTCTCTCTAACCCCTCTCTTTTTCTCTCTCTCTAACCCCTCTCTGTTTCTCTCTCTCTAACCCCTTTTTTTCTCTGTTTTCTCTCTCTCTAACCCTCTCTGTTTCTCTCTCTCTAACCCCTCTCTGTTTCTCTCTCTTCTCTCTTTCTCTCTCTCTAACCCCTCCCTGTTTCTCTCTCTTTAACCCCTCTCTGTTTCTCTCTCTCTAACCCCTCTCTGTTTCTCTCCCTCTAACCCTCTCTTTTTCTCTTTCTCTCTCTCTAACCCCTCTTTTTCTCTCTCTCTTTCTCTGTTTCTCTCTCTCTAACCCCTCTCTGTTTCTCTCTCTCTAACCCCTCTCTGTTTCTCTCTCTCTAACCCCTCTCTGTTTCTCTCTCTCTAACCCCTCTCTCTTTCTCTCTAACCCCTCTCTGTTTCTCTCTCTCTAACCCCTCTCTCTTTCTCTCTCTCTAACCCCTCTCTGTTTCTCTCTCTCTCTAACCCCTCTCTTTTTCTCTCACTTTCTCTCTCTTTAACCCCTCTCTGTTTCTCTCTCTTCACAGAGGAGATTGATAAGAAGCTAACAGCCTACAGGAGAGGCAGCAGAATCTGGAGGATGCTCATCTTCTGTCAGGTGATACAGGGAGAAAGTAGAGAGAGAAAGAAAGGAAGAGAGAGATGACAATGATTATGAAAGAACAAAAGAAAATGTGTTTTATGCTGAATTCTGTAATTCCCAGTGGAAAGATAGATTACACCTCAATTAGTGACATAACTCTGGAGGTCGAGGGGTTAATTGTGTTTTTCTCTCAATGGGATCCTGCTATGTTATGTGAGTGCCATGTAGTCGTGTTGGTTTTAATCTTGGCTGGGCACTTGAAAAGCTACATCTCTGTGGGGTTCTTAGGGAGGTCCAGGGCATCTGTACCTGTTGAAGAATAAAGTGGCCACATTCGCCAAGGTGGAGAAAGAGGAGGACATGAGTCAGTGAGTGTCATCAGTCTTACTCTTCATACAGCAGCCATAGTCCTTATACCTGGGTGTGTCCCAAATGGCACACGACACTACTTTTGACCAAAGCCTTATGGGCCCTCTGGGCCCTGGCGAAAAGTAGTGCACTGCAGAGGGAATAGGGTACCATTTGGGATGCGGACACAGTTCCTGTCTCTGTGTTGGTACTGTTAGAGTAGCAGTATTGTTGTGAACCATGTCGTCCTGCTACAACAGGTTCTGGAGGAGGCTGAGTCGGTTTATGAGCAAAGTGAACCCTGAACCCAACCTCATCCACATTATGGGCTGCTACGTCCTAGGAAACCCCAATGGAGAGAAGGTACACTACATCTCTCGCATGTTAAAACACACACATACCAGATTACTGGAGAAAAATTGGTGTTGACTGATCAGATCAAATGATGACATAAAGAGTGTTGTGTTGAACACTGTGATGTTTAACAGTGAGAATGGCAGAATGGTGAACTTACTGAATGACAGAGTTGACTGTGTGATATTAGGATGCTTCTTGTGTAAATATTTTCCATTTGGATTTTAATGACACACACACACACACACACATACACACACATACACACATATACACACACACACACACACACACACATATACACACTCCTTACTTTATGTTACTCAATATGGTGCCTTGCTAATATATGGAGAGAGTTGAGAATCGCTGTCTTTCTTTCTCCTTCCTCTCTCTCTCTCTACGTTTCTCCCTCCTCTCTCTCTACTTCTCTCCTCTCTCTACTTCTCTCCTCTCTCTCTCTACGTTTCACCCTCCTCTCTCTCTACGTTTCTCCCTCCTCTCTCTCTACTTCTCTCCCTCCTCTCTCTCTACGTTTCACCCTCCTCTCTCTCTACGTTTCTCCCTCCTCTCTCTCTACTTCTCTCCTCTCTCTACTTCTCTCCTCTCTCTCTCTCTCGTTTCACCCTCCTCTCTCTCTACGTTTCTCTCCTCTCTCTCTCTTCTCTCCTCTCTCTACTTCTCTCCTCTCTCTCTACTTCTCTCCTCTCTCTCTCTACGTTTCACCCTCCTCTCTCTCTACTTCTCTCCTCTCTCTCTCTTTTCACCCTCCTCTCTCTCTACTTCTCTCCTCTCTCTCTCTCTACGTTTCACCCTCCTCTCTCTCTACTTCTCTCCTCTCTCTCTACGTTTCTCCCTCCTCTCTCTCTACTTCTCTCCCTCCTCTCTCTCTACGTTTCTCCCTCCTCTCTCTCTACTTCTCTCCCTCTCTTTCTCTCCCTCCTCTCCCTCTACTTCTCTCCCTCCTCTCTCTCTACTTCTCTCCCTCCTCTCTCTCTACTTCTCTCCCTCCTTTCTCTCTACTTCTCTCCTCTACTTCTCTCTCTCTCTCTCTCTACTTCTCTCCCTCCTCTCTCTCTACTTCTCTCCCTCCTCTCTCTTTACTTTTCTCCCTCCTCTCTCTCTACTTCTCTCCTTCCTCTCTCTCTACTTCTCTCCTTTCTCTCTACTTCTCTCCCTCCTCTCTCTCTACTTCTCTCCCTCCTCTCTCTGCTTCTCTCCTCTCCTCTCTCTCTACTTCTCTCCTTCCTCTCTCTCTACTTCTCTCCCTCCTCTCTCTACTTCTCTCCCTCCTCTCTCTCTACTTCTCTCCCTCCTCTCTCTCTACTTCTCTCCTTCCTCTCTCTACTTCTCTCCTTCCTCTCTCTCTACTTCTCTCCCTCCTCTCTCTCTACTTCTCTCCCTCCTCTCTCTCTACTTCTCTCCTTCCTCTCTCTACTTCTCTCCTTCCTCTCTCTCTACTTCTCTCCTTCCTCTCTCTCTACTTCTCTCCCTCCTCTCTCTCTACTTCTCTCCCTCCTCTCTCTCTACTTCTCTCCCTCCTCTCTCTACTTCTCTCCCTCCTGCAGGTAGAGCCCATTATCTCATCCTGAGTCATGTTTCTGGATTTAGCAGAGAGGCACATGGACAAGTGACTGTGACAGGGGAGAGGTTGCTACACCATTCTCCACTTAAAGCCACACACACACGCACACACACACACACACACACACACACACACACACACACACACACACACACACACACACACACACACACACACACACACACACACACACACACACACACACACACACACACACACACAAACAGAGTGTGTACACACACATAGACACACTCTGCTAAAGTGCTTGGCGTTGTTAGGGCTCTCTGGCGTCTCTGTTGTGAAGCTGTTTAGGGGAGTATACAGTACAGTAAAATGCAGAGGCCAAGATAGCTGTCTGCTTAAGCACTATAAACAACCCTCACAACCCTCTGGTCCCCAGGCTCTGCTCTGCTGTCCTCTTGGCTGTCTCCTCTCTCATTATTTGTCTGACTGTGGATCTAGAGACCACGGAAACAGACATTTGATGTCACAGGTTATGAAAGTGATCGTGTACATCTTATGTATGATGGGGGTAAAGACCGTATGTATATGTGACCTTGGTTTCTGCATCAGTGTCTGTCTGAAGGTTTGAGCATGAATTTGTGCATAGGAGGGAGTATGTAGAGTGAGTGAGTGAGTGAGTGTCTCTGCCTGGCTGCCTGCATAGCTGAGCGTTTGATTGTGCATGCGTGTGTGTGAGACAGATGCAGGACAAATGTCCACTCCTCTCCCTCTCCTCCTCTCCCTCCTCCTCTCCTCCCTCTCCTCCTCTCACTCCTCCTCTCCTCCTCTCCACTCCTCCTCTCCACTCCTCCTCTCCTCCCTCTCCACTCCTCCGCTCCTCTCCTCCTCTCCCTCCTCCCACTCCTCCTCTCCTCCTCTCCACCCTCCTCTCCTCCTCTCCTCCCTCCACTCCTCCACTCCTCCTCTCCTCTCCTCCACTCCCCCCTCCCCTCCTCTCCCCTCCCCACTCCTCCTCTCCCTCCCTTCCCCTCATCTCCCTCCTCCCTTCCCCTCCCTCCTCTCCCACCCTCCACTCCCCCTCTCCTCCTCTCTCTCCTCCTCCTCTCCCTCTCCACTCCTCCACTCCTCCTCTCCTCCTCTCCACTCCTCATCCTCCCTCCCTCCACTCCTCCTCTCCCTCCCTCTCCACTCCCTCCTTCTCCTCTCCACTCCTCTCCCTCCCTCCCTCCCTTCCTCCCTTCCACTCCTCTCCTCCTCCTCCCTCTCCTCTCCTCCTCTCCCTCCTCTCCACTCCCTCCTCTCCACTCCTTCCACTCCTCCTCTCCTCCCTCCTCTCCCTCCTCCTTTCCACTCCTCCCTTTCCACTCCTCCTCTCACTCCTTCCACTCCTCCTCTCCTCCTCTCCACTCCTCCCCTCCTTCCACTCTCCTCTCACTCCTCCCTCTCCTCCACTCCCTCCTCTCCCTCCTCTCCACTCCTCCCTCTCCCTCCTCTCCCTCCTCTCCACTCCTCCTCTCCACTCCCTCCTTTCCACCTCCTTTCCACCTCCTCTCCTCCCTTCCACCCTCCACTCCTCCCCCTCCTCTCCACTCCTCCGCTCCTCTCCCTCCTCTCCACTCCCCTTTCCTCCTCCCACCTCCTCCTCTCTCTCCTCCCACTCCTCCCTCCTCCCCCTCTCCATCCTCCGCTCCTCCTCTCCACTCCCTCCTCTCCCTCCTCCACCTCTCCTCCTCCTCTCCACTCATCTCCACCTCCACTCCTCCTTCCTCCTCTCCCCCTCTTTCCACTCCTCCGCTCCTCTCCTCCTCTCCACTCCTCCTCCTCCACTCCACTCCTCCTCCCTCCCCTCTCCACTCCTCCTCTCCTCCTCTCCACTCCCTCCACTCTCCCTTCCCTCTCCACTCCTCCTTTCACTCCTCCCTCTCCTCTCCACTCCCCTTTCCACTCTCATCTCCTCCTCCTCCACTCTCCTCTCCCCTCCTCTCCACTCCTCCTCCTCCTTCTCCACTCCTCCTTTCCACCCTCCTCCACCTCCTCTCCACCCTCCTTTCCACTTCTCCTTCTCCTCCTCTCCTCCTCTCCTCTCTCCTCCTCTCTCCACTCCTCCTCCTCTCCTCTCCTCTCTCCTCTCCTCTCCACTCCTCCTTTCCATCCTCCTCCTCTCCTCTCCACTCCTCCTTTCCACTCCTCTCTCTCCTCCTCTCCTTTCCTCATCTCCTCTCTCTTCTTTCCTCATCTCCTCTCCTCTCTCCACCACTCTCCTCTCCACTCCTCCTTCTCTCCTCTCTCCTCTCTCCTCTCCACTCCTCCTCTCCTCCTCTCCTCCTCCTCTCCTCCTCTCCACTCCTTGTCTCCTCTCCTCATCTCCACTTCTCCTCCACTCCTCCTCCTCCTCCTCTCCCACTTCTCCACTCTCTCCTCTCTCCTCCTCTCACTCCCTCCTCTCCTCTCCTCCTTTCCACCTCCTCTCCTCTCCCCCTCTCTACTCCTCCTCTTCTCTCCTCATCTCCCTCTACTCCTCTCCTCCTCTCCACTCCTCCTCTCCACTCCTCCTCTCCACTCTCCTTCCACTCCTCCCTCTCCTCTCCTCCTCTCTACTCCTCCTCTTCTCTCCCTCATCTCCGTCTACTCCCTTCTCCTCCTCTCCACTCCTCCCCTTCCACTCATCCTCTTCTCTCCTTCTCTTACCTTCAGAGTTACCGTAAGGTCATGGTTCCTGCTCCACTGAACACCACTCTAAAAAAATCTAAAAGAATGCAGCTAACCAACCATTTCCTGCTCAGCAGTAGAGTTTTATCACATATTGACTGTGTGATATGTCATCATTTACAGTTTTAATAAGTACTCCTCCTATACTCAGAAATCTGGATCTGGGGGATCTGACTCTTAGAATTCTCCTTCTTGACCTTGACCTAATACCCCCAGTGCATTATCATTCCATTTGTATTGGCCTTGACTCAATACCCGAGCACATTATATTTGTATTGGCCTGACTCAATCCCAGCGCATTATCATACTATTTGAATTGGCCTTGACTCAATACCAGAGCATTCTATTTGTATTGGCCTGTGACTCAATACCCCCAGCGTATTATCATTATATTTGTATTGGCCTTGACTCAATACTCCCCAGCGTACATCATACTATTTGTATTGGCCTTGACTCAATACCCGAGCGCATTCTATTTGTATTGGCCTTGACTCAATTCCCCCAGTGCATTATCATTCTGTTTGTATTGGCCTTGACTCAATTCCCAGTGCATTATCATTCTAATTTGTATTGGCCTTGACTCAATACCCCCAGTGCATTATCATTATATTTGTATTGGCCTTGACTCAATACTCCCAGTGCATTATCATTCTATTTGTATTGGCCTTGACTCAATTCCCCAGTGCATTATCATTGCATAATTTGTATTGGCCTTGACTCAATACTCCCAGTGCATTATCATTCTATATTTGACTATTGAATTGCCTTGACTCAATACCCGGGCGCATTCTATTTGTATTGTATTGACTCAGTGCATTATCATTATATTTGTATTGGCCTTGACTCAATTCCCCAGTATTATCATTCTGGCCTTGACTCAATACTCCCAGCACACAAAAACTGAACGAAGCATTAAC
>NW_024607730.1:0-35384 GCF_018296145.1 Oncorhynchus tshawytscha | reverse complement strand
AGTCTAACCTGTTTAGGGGGACTGAACTCCCTGATTGGCACTGGGGCAAAGATGTGCTTGGTGCAGGTGAAGTGGAGGTGGTGGCCTGTCTCTCTCCACCGTCACTCCTATGAAATTCAACTGCACACAGACAAACAAAACGGAGACCGTCGGTATTATCAGCACGAGATACAGTTTTATTCTATCCTCAGCTCAGACATCTAAAAAGACTTGGTCCTCAAGACTACATCTGGTCCTGAATTAACAAACCCAGACATCTAAAAAGACTGGTTCCCAAGACATCTGGTCCTGAATTAACAAACCCAGACATCTAAAAAGGTCCTGAATTAACAAACCCAGACATCTAAAAGACTGGTTCCCAAAGACAACATCTGATCCTGAATTAACAAGCAGGTTCAACAGAGAGGTTCCTAGGGAAACTAGAGGTTCCTAGGTTTCCTAGGGAAACCGGCGCATAAAATATGACTGTGCTGTCTCACCAGAATCTCTCTGCCGTGAGACAGCTTGAACAGGACTGGGAGACGGTCAGTACCAACAAAGTCATGTCTGTGAAGAAGAACGACAACAACAAGATGGACAGTATGAAAAGAATATTAAATCTCATCACGTCATTATTTTCTTGAATGATTTATTATTAAGGGCTATTATTTTTTGTTGTGTCTGTGTATCTAACTTCAATAGACGAGTAATTTGGAAGTAGTGCAACATGAGACTAGAGCAGGGAGTGGAGGGGATATGTAGAGATAATAATGGACATACAGTATTTGAAAATAACTGCCCTTCTTCTCGCCTACTGATTGATTTTAACGACTAAAATCGGCCCGCAAAAAAAATCAGTTTGGACATTGAATTTCTAAATCTTGATGTGGCCCCTCAAATCCAAAAATGTTGCCCACCCCTGGATTAGGGCATACCTGTAGCTAAATGTTGCCCACCCCTAAATTAGAGCATACCTGTAGCTAAATGTTGCCCACCCTGAATTAGAGCATACCTGTAGATAAATGTTGCCCACCCCTGAATTAGAGCATACCTGTAGCTAAATGTTGCCCACCCCTGAATTAGAGCATACCTGTAGCTAAATGTTGCCCACCCCTGAATTAGAGCATACCTGTAGCTAAATGTTGCCCACCCCTGGATTAGAGCATACCTGTAGCTAAATGTTGCCCACCCTAAATTAGAGCATACCTGGATTAGAATTAGAGCATACCTGTAGCTAAATGTTGCCCACCCCTGGATTAGAGCATACCTGTAGCTAAATGTTGCCCACCCCTGGATTAGAGCATACCTGTAGCTAAATGTTGCCCACCCCTGGATTAGAGCATACCTGTAGCTAAATGTTGCCCACCCCTGAATTAGAGCATACCTGTAGCTAAATGTCACTGCCTTCTGCTGTCCTGGGTGTAGTTTACCAGAGCGGGGTGCTATATTAAACAGCCTGTTATCCTGCACCTTCATGTGGTGGAGCTCTGTAGTGCTGAACTCCCCAGTCTCAGCCCAGTACTCAAGCTCTATCTGTTGGTCTTCTGGGAACAGGAACGACCTGGAGGGAGTGGAGGTTAGCATAGAATAGCATAGCTTAGTTTAGAGCATAGCCTAACATAGAAAAGCATAGCATAACATAGAAAAGCAAAGCATAACATAGGATAGAAAAGCATAGAACAACATAACATAGCATAATATAGGATAGAAACGCATAGAAACGCATAGAAAAACATAGCATAGAAAAGCATAGCACATCATAACATTGCATAACATAGCATATAAAAGCATAGCACAATATAGCATAGCATAACATAGCATAGCAAAGCATAGCATAACATAGCATATTAGCATAGCATTACAGATACTGACCACTGACAGGGATGCTCCCAGTGTTCTCAAACATCAGCAGCACATTGGAGGGGTCTGAGCCCAGCGGAGCAGCGCTGAAGTTGAAATCCAACATGGCCGACGTGAAGATGGAGGGACAGCGACGCAGACTGCAGGAGGTGGGGGACAGACACACCTCAACTACACACTGTATATAACTCAGGCCAATTCCATTCACTGATATTACAAATGTCACAACAGTTCATAGATGGGTGGATAGGGTTTGGTGTCAATTCACATTTCAATTGAGTGTTTTTGGGGGATTTTCAGTTTGTTCTCTGAATTGACTGAATTGAAAAGGAATTGAATAACTGACTTGAAAAGGAATCGAATGACTGACTTGAAAAGGAATGGAATGACTGACTTGAAAAGGAATCGAATGACTGACTTGAAAAGGAATCGAATGACTGACTTGAAAAGGAATCGAATGACTGACTTGAAAAGGAATGAATGACTGACTTGAAAAGGAATCGAATGACTGACTTGAAAAGGAATTGAATGACTGACTTGAAAAGGAATCGAATGACTGACTTGAAAAGGAATCGAATGACTGACTTGAAAAGGAATCGAATGACTGACTTGAAAAGGAATTGAATGACTGACTTGAAAAGGAATCGAATGACTGACTTGAAAAGGAATCGAATGACTGACTTGAAAAGGAATCGAATGACTGACTTGAAAAGGAATCGAATGACTGACTTGAAAAGGAATTGAATCCAATCCTAAAATGGAATTTACCTCATTTTTGCCTTGCTTCACTCCACAGTCACCGAGAGACTTGTGTTTATCTGACAAAGTTCATAGTCCCTACTAACCCACCTGTGTCTGGTGGGCACCCGGTAGGTGAGCTCCGGAGGGGCGGGGTCTCTCTGCAGGTGGGCGTTGAGGTGTCCCAGAGAAAAGAGGCTCCAGATCTGCAGCTTGCTGAGCCCCTCCACGCTGCAACGCACATCTGTCACCTCCAGGGTGGGGAACACCCTTCACCCTGCACCTGGCACAGAGCCTGGGGAGCATCCAGCACAGAGCCTGGAGGCAGAGAGAGGGGAGAGAGACAGACAGTCCAAGGACCACAGTCAAACAGCACAGCCAACCACCGGGAGGCAGAGAGAGGGGAGAGAGACAGACAGTCCAAGGACCACAGTCAAACAGCACAGCCAACCACCGGGAGGCAGAGAGAGGAGAAAGAGACAGACAGTCCAAGGACCACAGTCAAACAGCACAGCCAACCACCGGGAGGCAGAGGGAGGAGAGAGACAAAAAGACAAGGGGAGAGGGAAAGGTTAGGAAAATTCTTAAAAACAACCATTACATCACAGTTAGTCATTCAAATCCTGATGCTGGGGACCTACCTGCAGAGCTGAGTGTCTACTGTCTAACAGGGGACCTACCTGCAGAGCTGAGTGTCTGCTGTCTAACAGGGGACCTACCTGCAGAGCTGAGTGTCTGCTGTCTAACAGGGGACCTACCTGCAGAGCTGAGTGTCTACTGTCTAACAGGGGACCTACCTGCAGAGCTGAGTGTCTACTGTCTAACAGGGGAATCTACCTGCAGAGCTGAGTGTCTGCTGTCTAACAGGGGACCTACCTGCAGAGCTGAGTGTCTGCTGTCTAACAGGGGACCTACCTGCAGAGCTGAGTGTCTGCTGTCTAACAGGGGACCTACCTGCAGAGCTGAGTGTCTGCTGTCTAACAGGGGACCTACCTGCAGAGCTGAGTGTCTGCTGTCTAACAGGGGAATCTACCTGCAGAGCTGAGTGTCTACTGTCTAACAGGGGAATCTACCTGCAGAGCTGAGTGTCTGCTGTCTAACAGGGACCTACCTGCAGAGCTGAGTGTCTACTGTCTAACAGGGGAATCTACCTGCAGAGCTGAGTGTCTGCTGTCTAACAGGGGACCTACCTGCAGAGCTGAGTGTCTGCTGTCTAACAGGGGACCTACCTGCAGAGCTGAGTGTCTGCTGTCTAACAGGGGACCTACCTGCAGAGCTGAGTGTCTGCTGTCTAACAGGGGACCTACCTGCAGAGCTGAGTGTCTGCTGTCTATCAGGGGACCTACCTGCAGAGCTGAGTGTCTACTGTCTAACAGGGGAATCTACCTGCAGAGCTGAGTGTCTGCTGTCTAACAGGGGACCTACCTGCAGAGCTGAGTGTCTGCTGTCTATCAGGGGACTTACCTGCAGAGCTGAGTGTCTGGTGTCTATCAGGGGACCTACCTGCAGAGCTGAGTGTCTGGTGTCTATCAGAGGACTTACCTGCAGAGCTGAGTGTCTGCTGTCTATCAGGGGACCTACCTGCAGAGCTGAGTGTCTGGTGTCTATCAGGGGACTTACCTGCAGAGCTGAGGGTCTGGTATGTGAGGTCCCAGCAGTATCTGGTCCTCCTGGCAGGCCTCACGGTGGAGCGGATCAGCAGCCTGGAGCGAGCTGGGATGGTGCCTCTCTCAGAGTCCAGCTCCAGGGCTTTAATACACAGAACAGGATAAAGCTATTAACCACTGAACCTGGAGGAGCTGGAGGAGATGGGTCTGTTATGGGACAGTGAACCTGGAGGAGATGGAGGAGATGGGTCTGTTATGGGACAGTTAACCTGGAAGAGATGGGTCTGTTATGGGACAGTGAACCTGGAAGAGATGGGTCTGTTATGGGACAGTGAACCTGGAAGAGATGGGTCTGTTATGGGACAGTGAACCTGGAAGAGATGGGTCTGTTATGGGACAGTGAACCTGGAGGAGATGGGTCTGTTATGGGACAGTGAACCTGGAGGAGATGGGTATGTTATGGGACAGTGAACCTGGAAGAGATGGGTCTGTTATGGGACAATGAACCTGGAGGAGATGGGTCTGTTATGGGACAGTGAACCTGGAGGAGATGGGTCTGTTATGGGACAGTGAACCTGGAAGAGATGGGTCTGTTATGGGACAGTGAACCTGGAAGAGATGGGTCTGTTATGGGACAGTGAACCTGGAAGAGAAGGAGGAGATGGGTCTGTTATGGGACAGTGAACCTGGAGGAGATGGGTCTGTTATGGGACAGTGAACCTGGAGGAGATGGGTCTGTTATGGGACAGTGAACCTGGAAGAGATGGGTCTGTTATGGGACAGTGAACCTGGAAGAAGGAGGAGATGGGTCTGTTATGGGACAGTGAACCTGGAGAGAAGGAGGAGATGGGTCTGTTATGGGACAGTGAACCTGGAAGAGATGGGTCTGTTATGGGACAGTGAACCTGGAGGAGATGGGTCTGTTATGGGACAGTGAACCTGGAGGAGATGGGTCTGTGATGGGACAGTGAACCTGGAAGAGATGGGTCTGTTATGGGACAGTGAACCTGGAAGAGATGGGTCTGTTATGGGACAGTGAACCTGGAGGAGATGGGTCTGTTATGGGACAGTGAACCTGGAAGAGATGGGTCTGTTATGGGACAGTGAACCTGGAAGAGATGGGTCTGTTATGGGACAGTGAACCTGGAGGAGAAGGAGGACATGGGTCTGTTATGGGACAGTGAACCTGGAGGAGATGGAGGAGATGGGTCTGTTATGGGACAGTGAACCTGGAGAGAAGGAGGAGATGGGTCTGTTATGGAACATTGAACCTGGAAGAGATGGGTCTGTTATGGGACAGTGAACCTGGAGGAGATGGGTCTGTTATGGGACAGTGAACCTGGAGGAGAAGGAGGAGATGGGTCTGTTATGGGACAGTGAACCTGGAGGAGAAGGAGGAGATGGGTCTGTTATGGGACAGTGAACCTGGAGGAGATGGGTCTGTTATGGGACAGTGAACCTGGAAGAGATGGGTCTGTTATGGGACAGTGAACCTGGAGGAGATGGGTCTGTTATGGGACAGTGAACCTGGAGGAGATGGGTCTGTTATGGGACAGTGAACCTGGAGGAGATGGGTCTGTTATGGGACAGTGAACCTGGAGGAGATGGGTCTGTTATGGGACAGTGAACCTGGAGGAGATGGGTCTGTTATGGGACAGTGAACCTGGAAGAGATGGGTCTGTTATGGGACAGTGAACCTGGAGGAGATGGGTCTGTTATGGGACAGTGAACCTGGAGGAGATGGGTCTGTGATGGGACAGTGAACCTGGAAGAGATGGGTCTGTTATGGGACAGTGAACCTGGAAGAGATGGGTCTGTTATGGGACAGTGAACCTGGAGGAGATGGGTCTGTTATGGGACAGTGAACCTGGAAGAGATGGGTCTGTTATGGGACAGTGAACCTGGAAGAGATGGGTCTGTTATGGGACAGTGAACCTGGAAGAGAAGGAGGAGATGGGTCTGTTATGGGACAGTGAACCTGGAGGAGATGGGTCTGTTATGGGACAGTGAACCTGGAAGAGAAGGAGGAGATGGGTCTGTTATGGGACAGTGAACCTGGAGGAGATGGGTCTGTTATGGGACAGTGAACCTGGAGGAGATGGGTCTGTTATGGGACAGTGAACCTGGAGGAGAAGGAGGACATGGGTCTGTTATGGGACAGTGAACCTGGAGGAGATGGAGGAGATGGGTCTGTTATGGGACAGTGAACCTGGAGGAGAAGGAGGAGATGGGTCTGTTATGGAACATTGAACCTGGAAGAGATGGGTCTGTTATGGGACAGTGAACCTGGAGGAGATGGGTCTGTTATGGGACAGTGAACCTGGAGGAGAAGGAGGAGATGGGTCTGTTATGGGACAGTGAACCTGGAGGAGAAGGAGGAGATGGGTCTGTTATGGGACAGTGAACCTGGAAGGAGATGGGTCTGTTATGGGACAGTGAACCTGGAAGAGATGGGTCTGTTATGGGACAGTGAACCTGGAGGAGATGGGTCTGTTATGGGACAGTGAACCTGGAGGAGATGGGTCTGTGATGGGACAGTGAACCTGGAGGAGATGGGTCTGTTATGGGACAGTGAACCTGGAGGAGAAGGAGGAGATGGGTCTGTTATGGGACAGTGAACCTGGAAGAGATGGGTATGTTATGGGACAGTGAACCTGGAGGAGAAGGAGGAGATGGGTCTGTTATGGGACAGTGAACCTGGAGGAGATGGGTCTGTTATGGGACAGTGAACCTGGAGGAGATGGGTCTGTTATGGGACAGTGAACCTGGAGGAGAAGGAGGAGATGGGTCTGTTATGGGACAGTGAACCTGGAGGAGATGGGTCTGTTATGGGACAGTGAACCTGGAGGAGATGGAAGAGATGGGTCTGTTATGGGACAGTGAACCTGGAGGAGAAGGAGGAGATGGGTCTGTTATGGGACAGTGAACCTGGAGGAGAAGGAGATGGGTCTGTTATGGGACAGTGAACCTGGAGGAGATGGAAGAGATGGGTCTGTGATGGGACAGTGAACCTGGAAGAGATGGGTCTGTTATGGGACAGTGAACCTGGAGGAGTTTTGGCCAAAGACAGACTGCAGTGGCAGACGATGTTTGTGGCTTTATGAAGAGGGTTTAGTAAGTAAGTAAGCTGAACAAAAACAGAACAGAGTCACAGTGTGGTGTGACCGGGGAGTTTCAAGCCAATCACATCGCCTCTCAGCTGCACTAGCGAGCTCGGCTACACTGCCGTACTCCCCATCCCCCTACAGCAGTGGTACATACGGTGGAGAACGCAGGTACACCACCGCCCCACCACACATGGTGGCACCACCAGTATGAAGTAACGGTAGTAGTCTCAGCAGCATGTCCACGTTGGCACGATGCGGGCTATAATATCAGTCCCATGTAGGCTGCCAACATCATGGGCAATGCACCTGTGATATGAGGTTGTATCGTCTGGCTGAATGCACTACAGATAAGTCACTACGGATAAGTCACTACAGATAAGTCACTACGGATAAGTCACTACGGATAAGTCACTACTGATAAGTCACTACAGATAAGTCACTACGGATAAGTCGCTACGGATAAGTCACTACTGATAAGTCCCTACGGATAAGTCACTACTGATAAGTCGCTACGGATAAGTCACTACTGATAAGTCGCTACGGATAAGTCACTACTGATAAGTCGCTACTGATAAGAGCATCTGCTAAATGACTCAATGATTGAAGATAAACTGTTAAGTCATATGTGGCGTAACACTTACTCATCATTGGAAGTGTACAAGAGCACCAAACTGGGCATCACACAACAAAAGACTGGAACGACGCTCTCAGTAACTCAGTAAGTCAGTAACTCAGTAAGTCAGTAACTCAGTAAGTCAGTAACTCAGTAAGTCAGTAACTCAGTAACTCAGTAAATCAGTAAGTCAGTCAGTAACTCAATAACTCAGTAAGTCAGTAACTCAGTAAGTCAGTAACTCAGTAACTCAGTAAATCAGTAAGTCAGTCAGTAACTCAATAACTCAGTAAGGCAGTAACTCGGTAAATCAGTAAGTCAGTAACTCAGTAAGTCAGTAACTCAGTAAATCAGTAAGTCAGTAAGTCAGTAAGTCAGTAACTCAGTAACAGTTGCACAAAACAGTACAAACATTCTAATGAGCCCCCCGCCTCTAGCTAGGCTTGGTGTGGGCTGGCCGTGCTGGGCTTGGTGTGGGCTGGCCGTGCTGGGCTTGGTGTGGGCTGGCCGTGCTGGGCTTGGTGTGGGCTGGCCGTGTTGGGCTTGGTGTGGGCTGGCCGTGCTGGGCTTGGTGTGGGTTGGTTGTGTTGGGCTTGGTGTGGGCTGGCCGTGCTGGGCTTGGTGTGGGCTGGCCGTGCTGGGCTTGGTGTGGGCTGGCCGTGCTGGGCTTGGTGTGGGCTGGCCGTGTTGTGCTTGGTGTGGGCTGGTTGTGTTGGGCTGGCCGTGCTGGGCTTGGTGTGGGCTGGCCGTGTTGTGCTTGGTGTGGGCTGGTTGTGTTGGGCTTGGTGTGGGCTGGCCGTGCTGGGCTTGGTGTGGGCTGGCCGTGTTGTGCTTGGTGTGGGCTGATTGTGTTGGGCTTGGTGTGGGCTGGCCGTGCTGGGCTTGGTGTGGGCTGGTTGTGTTGGGCTTGGTGTGGGCTGGCCGTGCTGTGCTTGGTGTGGGCTGGCCGTGTTGTGCTTGGTGTGGGCTGGTTGTGTTGGGCTTGGTGTGGGCTTGCCGTGTTGTGCTTGGTGTGGGCTGGCCGTGTTGTGCTTGGTGTGGGCTGGTTGTGTTGGGCTTGGTGTGGGCTGGTTGTGTTGGGCTTGGTGTGGGCTGGCCGTGTTGTGCTTGGTGTGGGCTGGCCGTGTTGGGCTTGGTGTGGGCTGGCCGTGTTGTGCTTGGTGTGGGCTGGCCGTGTTGGGCTGGCCGTGTTGGGCTTGGTGTGGGCTGGTTGTGTTGGGCTTGGTGTGGACTGGTTGCGTTGGGCTTGGTGTGGGCTGGTTGTGTTGGGCTTGGTGTGGGCTGGCCCGTGTGGGCTGGTGTGGGTTGGTGTGGGCCGGCCGGTGTTGGCTTGTTGTGGGCTGGCCGTGTTGGGCTTGGTGTGTGCTGGTTGTGTTGGGCTTGGTGTGGGCTGGCCCGTGTTGGCTCGGTGTGGGTTGGTGTGGGCCGGCCGGTGTTGGCTTGTTGTGGGCTGGCCGTGTTGGGCTTGGTGTGTGCTGGTTGTGTTGGGCTTGGTGTGTGCTGGTTGTGTTGGGCTTGGTATTGACTTGGTGTGGGCTGGTTGTGTTGGGCTTGGTGTGGGCTGGCCCGTGTTGGCTTGGTGTGGGCTGGTTGTTGGCTTGGTGTGGGATGGTTGTGTTGGGCTTGGTGTTGACTTGGCGTGGGCTGGTTGTTGGGCTTGGTGTTGACTTGGTGTGGGCTGGTTGTTGGGCTTGGTGTTGACTTGGCGTGGGCTGGTTGTTGGGCTTGGTGTTGACTTGGTGTGGGCTAGTTGTGTTGGGCTTGGTGTTGACTTGGCGTGGGCTAGTTGTGTTGGGCTTGGTGTTGACTTGGCGTGGGCTGGTTGTTGGGCTTGGTGTTGACTTGGTGTGGGCTGGTTGTTGGGCTTGGTGTTAACTTGGCGTGGGCTGGTTGTTGGGCTTGGTGTTGACTTGGTGTGGGCTGGTTGTTGGGCTTGGTGTTGACTTGGCGTGGGCTGGTTGTTGGGCTTGGTGTTGACTTGGTGTGGGCTAGCCTGTGCCCACCTTGCCCCCTGAATACCTACATGGGGCCAATGGGGTCATGTTGGCTGGGAGGAGTATGTAGCTTGGTCTGGGTAGGATAGCTCAAATAGTCTATTGATTCTGTCTCGGATTGGTTGTCTTTGCGGAGGGGGAGGAGCATGGTTGGGAAGGCATTTGTGTAAAGTAACAGAGATGTGGCAGTAGAGGTTCAATACATGGAGAGAGAGAGAAGATTTCAGGATGTTGTACCAACTCTGTGAGATCTCAGGGGTATCTCATACATACCAACAGGGTCTTTCTCCTGTGAGTTCTCAGGGGTATCTCATACGTACCAACAGGGTCTTTCTCCTGTGAGTTCTCAGGGGTATCTCATACATACCAACAGGGTCTTTCTCCTGTGAGATCTCAGGGGTATCTCATACATACCAACAGGGTCTTTCTCCTGTGAGATCTCAGGGGTATCTCATACGTACCAACAGGGTCTTTCTCCTGTGAGTTCTCAGGGGTATCTCATACGTACCAACAGGGTCTTTCTTCTGTGAGTTCTCAGGCAACCCCGGGTCTAGCAGGCTCTGTTGTACAGCCAAACAGAAGCTGACAGAACAGGAACCGTTGTTGATGAGAGGCACCTCGAAGGACCTACAGTCTCCCACCAACACCTCCCCCAGATTCAGCACCCCATGCTCTGCCTGGAGAGAGAAAGAACCAATTACACAGAGTTTCCACCACAGACACTAACACAATTCACCTGGGGGGGTGTCTGAGGAGACTAACACCTGGATGGATCCTTTGGAGGCCATGCCCACTACTTTCAGGGGGAGGCGGGACTTCCTGCATCCGGGCGTCTGGATTGGCCAGAAGGTCAGGTTGGGCTTCAAATTATAAACCATTTCCTCAAAAGGGGTGAAGGACCACGTCTGCACCTGGGAGGAGGAAAATCACAACCTCTACTTAACCAACACTCAACGTCCACTCAACCTCTACTTAACCAACACTCAACCTCTACTTAACCAACACTCAACCTCCACTCAACCTCTACTTAACCAACACTCAACCTCCACTCAACCCCTACTTAACCAACACTCAACCTCCACTCAACCTCTACTTAACCAACACTCAACCTCCACTCAACCTCTACTCAACCTCCACTCAACCTCAACTTAACCAACACTCAACCATACTGTCTAAACCTAACCACTCTGCTAACCCTACTGCCTAAACCTAACCTAACCACTCTGTTAACCCTACTGTCTAAACCTAACCACTCTGCTAACCCTACTGTCTAAACCTAACCTAACCACTCTGTTAACCCTACTGTCTAAACCTAACCACTTTTCTAACCCTACTGCCTAAACCTAACCACTCTGCTAACCCTACTGCCTAATCCTAACCTTAACCACTCTGCTAACCCTACTGACTAAACCTAACCTTAACCACTCTGCTAACCCTACTGCCTAAACCTAACCTTAACCACTCTGCTAACCCTACTGACTAAACCTAACCACTCTGCTAACCCTACTGCCTAAACCTAACCTTAACCACTCTGCTAACCCTACTGTCTAAACCTAACCTTAACCACTCTGCTAACCCTACTGTCTAAACCTAACCTTAACCACTCTGCTAACCCTACTGCCTAAACCTATCCACTCTGCTAACCCTACTGCCTAAACCTAACCACTCTGCTAACCCTACTGACTAAACCTAACCTTAACCACTGTTAACCCTACTGTCTAAACCTAACCACTCTGCTAACCCTACTGCCTAAACCTAACCACTCTGCTAACCCTACTGACTAAACCTAACCTTAACCACTCTGTTAACCCTACTGCCTAAACCTAACCTTAACCACTCTGTTAACCCTACTGCCTAAACCTATCCTCTCTGCTAACCCTACTGCCTAAAACTAACCTTAACCACTCTGCTAACCCTACTGCCTAAACCTAACCTTAACCACTCTGCTAACCCTACTGTCCCTAACCTAACAACTCTGCTAACCCTACTGTCTAAACCTAACCTTAACCACTCTGCTAACCCTACAGTCTAAACCTAACCTTAACCACTCTGCTAACCCTACTGCTAAACCTAACCACTCTGCTAACCCTACTGCCTAAACCTAACCACTCTGCTAAACCTACTGCCTAAACCTAACCACTCTGCTAACCCTAATGACTAAACCTAACCTTAACCACTGTTAACCCTACTGTCTAAACCTAACCACTCTGCAACCCTACTGACTAAACCTAACCTAACCACTCTGTTAACCCTACTGCCTAAACCTAACCTTAACCACTCTGCTAACCCTACTGCCTAAACCTAACCTTAACCACTCTGCTAACCCTACTGCCTAAACCTAACCTTAACCACTCTGCTAACCCTACTGTCTAAACCTAACCTAACCACTCTGCTAACCCTACTGTCTAAACCTAACCACTCTGCTAACCCTACTGTCTAAACCTAACCACTCTGCTAACCCTACTGTCTAAACCTTAACCACTCTGCTAACCCTACTGTCTAAACCTAACCTAACCACTCTGCTAACCCTACTGACTAAACTAAACCTAACCACTCTGCTAACCCTACTGCCTAAACCTAACCTTAACCACTCTGCTAACCCTACTGTAAACCTAACCACTCTGCTAACCCTACTGACTAAACCTAACCACTCTGCTAACCCTACTGTCTAAACCTAATCACTCTGCTAACCCTACTGACTAAACCTAACCTTAACCACTCTGCTAACCCTACTGTCTAAACCTAACCACTCTGCTAACCCTACTGCCTAAACCTACTGCTAACCCTACTGTCTAAACCTAACCACTCTGCTAACCCTACTGTCTAAACCTAACCACTCTGCTAACCCTACTGTATAAACCTAACCTTAACCACTCTGCTAACCCTACTGTCTAAACCTAACCACTCTGCTAACCCTACTGTCTAAACCTAACCTTAACCACTTGCTAACCACTGTCTAAACCTTAACCACTCTGCTAACCCTACTGTCTAAACCTAACCTTAACCACTCTGCTAACCCTACTGCCTAAACCTAACCACTCTGCTAACCCTACTGTCTAAACCTAACCTAACCACTCTGTTAACCCTACTGTTAAACCTAACCACTTTTCTAACCCTACTGCCTAAACCTAACCACTCTGCTAACCCTACTGCCTAATCCTAACCTTAACCACTCTGCTAACCCTACTGACTAAACCTAACCTTAACCACTCTGCTAACCCTACTGCCTAAACCTAACCTTAACCACTCTGCTAACCCTACTGACTAAACCTAACCACTCTGCTAACCCTACTGCCTAAACCTAACCTTAACCACTCTGCTAACCCTACTGTCTAAACCTAACCTTAACCACTCTGCTAACCCTACTGTCTAAACCTAAACCTAACCACTCTGCTAACCCTACTGTCTAAACCTAACCTTAACCACTCTGCTAACCCTACTGCCTAAACCTAACCACTCTGCTAACCCTACTGCCTAAACCTAACCACTCTGCTAACCCTACTGACTAAACCTAACCTTAACCACTCTGTTAACCCTACTGCCTAAACCTAACCTTAACCACTCTGTTAACCCTACTGCCTAAACCTATCCTCTCTGCTAACCCTACTGCCTAAAACTAACCTTAACCACTCTGCTAACCCTACTGCCTAAACCTAACCTTAACCACTCTGCTAACCCTACTGTCTAAACCTAACCTAACAACTCTGCTAACCCTACTGTCTAAACCTAACCTTAACCACTCTGCTAACCCTACAGTCTAAACCTAACCTTAACCACTCTGCTAACCCTACTGCCTAAACCTAACCACTCTGCTAACCCTACTGCCTAAACCTAACCACTCTGCTAAACCTACTGCCTAAACCTAACCACTCTGCTAACCCTAATGACTAAACCTAACCTTAACCACTGTTAACCCTACTGTCTAAACCTAACCACTCTGCTAACCCTACTGCCTAAACCTAACCACTCTGCTAACCCTACTGACTAAACCTAACCTTAACCACTCTGTTAACCCTACTGCCTAAACCTAACCTTAACCACTCTGCTAACCCTACTGCCTAAACCTAACCTTAACCACTCTGCTAACCCTACTGCCTAAACCTAACCTTAACCACTCTGCTAACCCTACTGTCTAAACCTAACCTAACCACTCTGCTAACCCTACTGTCTAAACCTAACCACTCTGCTAACCCTACTGTCTAAACCTAACCACTCTGCTAACCCTACTGTCTAAACCTTAACCACTCTGCTAACCCTACTGTCTAATCCTAACCTAACCACTCTGCTAACCCTACTGACTAAACTAAACCTAACCACTCTGCTAACCCTACTGCCTAAACCTAACCTTAACCACTCTGCTAACCCTACTGCCTAAACCTAACCACTCTGCTAACCCTACTGACTAAACCTAACCACTCTGCTAACCCTACTGTCTAAACCTAATCACTCTGCTAACCCTACTGACTAAACCTAACCTTAACCACTCTGCTAACCCTACTGCCTAAACCTAACCACTCTGCTAACCCTACTGCCTAAACCTTAACCACTCTGCTAACCCTACTGTCTAAACCTAACCACTCTGCTAACCCTACTGTCTAAACCTAACCACTCTGCTAACCCTACTGTATAAACCTAACCTTAACCACTCTGCTAACCCTACTGTCTAAACCTAACCACTCTGCTAACCCTACTGTCTAAACCTAACCTTAACCACTCTGCTAACCCTACTGTCTAAACCTTAACCACTCTGCTAACCCTACTGTCTAAACCTAACCTTAACCACTCTGCTAACCCTACTGCCTAAACCTAACCACTCTGCTAACCCTACTGCCTAAACCTTAACCACTCTGCTAACCCTACTGTCTAAACCTAACCTTAACCACTCTGCTAACCCTACTGTCTAAACCTTAACCACTCTGCAAACCCTACTGTCTAAACCTAACCTTAACCACTCTGCTAACCCTACTGTCTAAACCTAACCACTCTGCTAACCCTACTGTCTAAACCTTAACCACTCTGCTAACCCTACTGTCTAAACATCAACATTCTCCTAACCCTACTGTCTAAACCTTAACCACTGTTAACCCTACTGTCTAAACCTAACCACTCTGCTAACCCTACTGCCTAAACCTAACCACTCTGCTAACCCTACTGACTAAACCTAACCTTAACCACTCTGCTAACCCTACTGACTAAACCTAACCTTAACCACTCTGCTAACCCTAGTGTCTAAACCTTAACCACTCTGCTAACCCTACTGCCTAAACCTAACCACTCTACTAACCCTACTGACTAAACCTAACCACTCTGCTAACCCTACTGTCTAAACCTAATCACTCTGCTAACCCTACTGACTAAACCTAACCTTAACCACTCTGCTAACCCTACTGCCTAAACCTAACCTTAACCACTCTGCTAACCCTACTGACTAAACCTAACCACTCTGCTAACCCTACTGCCTAAACCTAACCTAACCACTCTGCTAACCCTACTGTCTAAACCTAACCTTAACCACTCTGCTAACCCTACTGTCTAAACCTAACCTTAACCACTCTGCTAACCCTACTGCCTAAACCTATCCACTCTGCTAACCCTACTGCCTAAACCTAACCACTCTGCTAACCCTACTGACTAAACCTAACCTTAACCACTGTTAACCCTACTGTCTAAACCTAACCACTCTGCTAACCCTACTGCCTAAACCTAACCACTCTGCTAACCCTACTGACTAAACCTAACCTTAACCACTCTGTTAACCCTACTGTAAACCTAACCTTAACCACTCTGTTAACCCTACTGCCTAAACCTATCCTCTCTGCTAACCCTACTGCCTAAACTAACTTAACCACTCTGCTAACCCTACTGTCTAAACCTAACCTTAACCACTCTGCTAACCCTACTGTCTAAACCTAACCTAACAACTCTGCTAACCCTACTGTCTAAACCTAACCTTAACCACTCTGCTAACCCTACAGTCTAAACCTAACCTTAACCACTACTGCCTAAACCTAACCACTCTGCTAACCCTACTGCCTAAACCTAACCACTCTGCTAAACCTACTGCCTAAACCTAACCACTCTGCTAACCCTACTGACTAAACCTAACCTTAACCACTGTTAACCCTACTGTCTAAACCTAACCACTCTGCTAACCCTACTGACTAAACCTAACCTTAACCACTCTGTTAACCCTACTGCCTAAACCTAACCTTAACCACTCTGCTAACCCTACTGCCTAAACCTAACCTTAACCACTCTGCTAACCCTACTGCCTAAACCTAACCTTAACCACTCTGCTAACCCTACTGTCTAAACCTAACCTAACCACTCTGCTAACCCTACTGTCTAAACCTAACCACTCTGCTAACCCTACTGTCTAAACCTAACCACTCTGCTAACCCTACTGTCTAAACCTTAACCACTCTGCTAACCCTACTGTCTAATCCTAACCTAACCACTCTGCTAACCCTACTGACTAAACTAAACCTAACCACTCTGCTAACCCTACTGCCTAAACCTAACCTTAACCACTCTGCTAACCCTACTGCCTAAACCTAACCACTCTGCTAACCCTACTGACTAAACCTAACCACTCTGCTAACCCTACTGTCTAAACCTAATCACTCTGCTAACCCTACTGACTAAACCTAACCTTAACCACTCTGCTAACCCTACTGCCTAAACCTAACCACTCTGCTAACCCTACTGCCTAAACCTTAACCACTCTGCTAACCCTACTGTCTAAACCTAACCACTCTGCTAACCCTACTGTCTAAACCTAACCACTCTGCTAACCCTACTGTATAAACCTAACCTTAACCACTTGCTAACCCTACTGTCTAAACCTAACCACTCTGCTAACCCTACTGTCTAAACCTAACCTTAACCACTCTGCTAACCCTACTGTCTAAACCTTAACCACTCTGCTAACCCTACTGTCTAAACCTAACCTTAACCACTCTGCTAACCCTACTGCCTAAACCTAACCACTCTGCTAACCCTACTGTCTAAACCTAACCTAACCACTCTGCTAACCCTACTGTCTAAACCTAACCACTTTTCTAACCCTACTGCCTAAACCTAACCACTCTGCTAACCCTACTGCCTAATCCTAACCTTAACCACTCTGCTAACCCTACTGACTAAACCTAACCAACCACTCTGCTAACCCTACTGCCTAAACCTAACCTTAACCACTCTGCTAACCCTACTGACTAAACCTAACCACTCTGCTAACCCTACTGCCTAAACCTAACCTTAACCACTCTGCTAACCCTACTGTCTAAACCTAACCTTAACCACTCTGCTAACCCTACTGTCTAAACCTAACCTTAACCACTCTGCTAACCCTACTGTCTAAACCTAACCTTAACCACTCTGCTAACCCTACTGCCTAAACCTATCCACTCTGCTAACCCTACTGCCTAAACCTAACCACTCTGCTAACCCTACTGACTAAACCTAACCTTAACCACTCTGTTAACCCTACTGCCTAAACCTAACCTTAACCACTCTGTTAACCCTACTGCCTAAACCTATCCTCTGCTAACCCTACTGCCTAAAACTAACCTTAACCACTCTGCTAACCCTACTGCCTAAACCTAACCTTAACCACTCTGCTAACCCTACTGTCTAAACCTAACCTAACAACTCTGCTAACCCTACTGTCTAAACCTAACCTTAACCACTCTGCTAACCCTACAGTCTAAACCTAACCTAACCACTCTGCTAACCCTACTGCCTAAACCTAACCACTCTGCTAACCCTACTGCCTAAACCTAACCACTCTGCTAAACCTACTGCCTAAACCTAACCACTCTGCTAACCCTAATGACTAAACCTAACCTTAACCACTGTTAACCCTACTGTCTAAACCTAACCACTCTGCTAACCCTACTGCCTAAACCTAACCACTCTGCTAACCCTACTGACTAAACCTAACCTTAACCACTCTGTTAACCCTACTGCCTAAACCTAACCTTAACCACTCTGCTAACCCTACTGCCTAAACCTAACCTTAACCACTCTGCTAACCCTACTGCCTAAACCTAACCTTAACCACTCTGCTAACCCTACTGTCTAAACCTAACCTAACCACTCTGCTAACCCTACTGTCTAAACCTAACCACTCTGCTAACCCTACTGTCTAAACCTAACCACTCTGCTAACCCTACTGTCTAAACCTTAACCACTCTGCTAACCCTACTGTCTAATCCTAACCTAACCACTCTGCTAACCCTACTGACTAAACTAAACCTAACCACTCTGCTAACCCTACTGCCTAAACCTAACCTTAACCACTCTGCTAACCCTACTGCCTAAACCTAACCACTCTGCTAACCCTACTGACTAAACCTAACCACTCTGCTAACCCTACTGTCTAAACCTAATCACTCTGCTAACCCTACTGACTAAACCTAACCTTAACCACTCTGCTAACCCTACTGCCTAAACCTAACCACTCTGCTAACCCTACTGCCTAAACCTTAACCACTCTGCTAACCCTACTGTCTAAACCTAACCACTCTGCTAACCCTACTGTCTAAACCTAACCACTCTGCTAACCCTACTGTATAAACCTAACCTTAACCACTCTGCTAACCCTACTGTCTAAACCTAACCACTCTGCTAACCCTACTGTCTAAACCTAACCTTAACCACTCTGCTAACCCTACTGTCTAAACCTTAACCACTCTGCTAACCCTACTGTCTAAACCTAACCTTAACCACTCTGCTAACCCTACTGCCTAAACCTAACCACTCTGCTAACCCTACTGCCTAAACCTTAACCACTCTGCTAACCCTACTGTCTAAACCTAACCTTAACCACTCTGCTAACCCTACTGTCTAAACCTTAACCACTCTGCAAACCCTACTGTCTAAACCTAACCTTAACCACTCTGCTAACCCTACTGTCTAAACCTAACCACTCTGCTAACCCTACTGTCTAAACCTTAACCACTCTGCTAACCCTACTGTCTAAACATCAACATTCTGCTAACCCTACTGTCTAAACCTTAACCACTGTTAACCCTACTGTCTAAATCTAACCACTCTGCTAACCCTACTGCCTAAACCTAACCACTCTGCTAACCCTACTGACTAAACCTAACCAACCACTCTGCTAACCCTACTGACTAAACCTAACCTTAACCACTCTGCTAACCCTACTGTCTAAACCTTAACCACTCTGCTAACCCTACTGCCTAAACCTAACCACTCTACTAACCCTACTGACTAAACCTAACCACTCTGCTAACCCTACTGTCTAAACCTAATCCACTCTGCTAACCCTACTGACTAAACCTAACCTTAACCACTCTGCTAACCCTACTGCCTAAACATAACCACTCTGCTAACCCTACTGCCTAAACCCTTAACCACTCTGCTAACCCTACTGTCTAAACCTAACCACTCTGCTAACCCTACTGTCTAAACCTAACCTTAACCACTCTGCTAACCCTACTGTCTAAACCTAACCACTCTGCTAACCCTACTGTCTAAACCTAACCTTAACCACTCTGCTAACCCTACTGTCTAAACCTTAACCACTCTGCTAACCCTACTGTCTAAACCCTACTGCTAACCCCCTACTGTCTAAACCTAACCACTTGCTAACCCTACTGTCTAAACCTTAACCACTCTGCTAACCCTACTGTCTAAACCTTAACCACTCTGCTAACCCTACTGTCTAAACCTAACCACTCTGCTAACCCTACTGCCTAAACCTAACCTTAACCACTCTGCTAACCCTACTGACTAAACTAAACCTAACCACTCTGCTAACCCTACTGTCTAAACCTAACCTAACCACTCTGCTAACCCTACTGTCTAAACCTAACCACTTGCTAACCCTACTGTCTGCTAACCCTACTGTCTAAACCTAACCACTCTGCTAACCCTACTGTCTAAACCTAACCACTCTGCTAACCCTACTGTCTAAACCTAACCTTAACCACTCTGCTAACCCTACTGTCTAAACCTTAACCACTCTGCTAACCCTACTGTCTAAACCTAACCACTCTGCTAACCCTACTGCCTAAACCTAACCACTCTGCTAACCCTACTGCCTAAACCTAACCTAACCACTCTGTTAACCCTACTGCTAAACCTAACCACTCTGCTAACCCTACTGTAAACCTAAACCTAACCACTGCTGCTAACCCTACTGTCTAAACCTAACCTAACCACTCTGCTAACCCTACTGTCTAAACCTAACCTTAACCACTCTGCTAACCCTACTGTCTAAACCTAACCACTCTGCTAACCCTACTGTCTAAACCTAACCTAACCACTCTGCTAACCCTACTGTCTAAACCTAACCTAACCACTCTGCTAACCCTACTGTCTAAACCTAAACCTTAACCACTCTGCTAACCCTACTGTCTAAACCTAACCTTAACCACTCTGCTAACCCTACTGCCTAAACCTAACCACTCTGCTAACCCTACTGCCTAAACCTAACCACTCTGCTAACCCTACTGACTAAACCTAACCTTAACCACTCTGCTAACCCTACTGTAAACCTAACCTTAACCACTCTGTTAACCCTACTGCTGCTAACCCTACTGCCTAAAACTAAACCTAACCACTGCTAACCCTAAAACCTAACCTTAACCACTCTGCTAACCCTACTGTCTAAACCTAACCAACAACTCTGCTAACCCTACTGTCTAAACCTAACCTTAACCACTCTGCTAACCCTACTGTCTAAACCTAACCTTAACCACTCTGCTAACCCTACTGTCTAAACCTAACCACTCTGCTAACCACTCTGCTAAACCCTACCACTGCCTAAAACCTAACCACTCTGCTAACCCTACTGACTAAACCTAACCTTAACCACTCTACTGCTAAACCTAACCACTCTGCTAACCCTACTGCCTAAACCTAACCACTCTGCTAACCCTACTGACTAAACCTAACCCTACTCTGTTAACCCTAAACCTTAACCACTCTGCTAACCCTACTGCCTAAACCTAACCTTAACCACTCTGCTAACCCTACTGCCTAAACTCTAACCTTAACCACTCTGCTAACCCTACTGTCTAAACCTAACCTAACCACTCTGCTAACCCTACTGTCTAAACCTAACCACTCTGCTAACCCTACTGTCTAAACCTAACCACTCTGCTAACCCTACTGTCTAAACCTTAACCACTCTGCTAACCCTACTGTCTAAACCTTAACCACTCTGCTAACCCTACTGACTAAACTAAACCTAACCACTCTGCTAACCCTACTGCCTAAACCTAACCTTAACCACTCTGCTAACCCTACTGCCTAAACCTAACCACTCTGCTAACCCTACTGACTAAACCTAACCACTCTGCTAACCCTACTGTCTAAACCTAACCACTCTGCTAACCCTACTGACTAAACCTAACCTTAACCACTCTGCTAACCCTACTGCCTAAACCTGTCTGCTAACCCTACTGCCTAAACCTTAACCACTCTGCTAACCCTACTGTCTAAACCTAACCACTCTGCTAACCCTACTGTCTAAACCTAACCACTCTGCTAACCCTACTGTCTAAACCTAACCAACCACTCTGCTAACCCTACTGTCTAAACCTAACCACTCTGCTAACCCTACTGTCTAAACCTAACCTTAACCACTCTGCTAACCCTACTGTCTAAACCTTAACCACTCTGCTAACCCTACTGTCTAAACCTAACCTTAACCACTCTGCTAACCCTACTGCCTAAACCTAACCACTCTGCTAACCCTACTGCCTAAACCTTAACCACTCTGCTAACCCTACTGTCTAAACCTAACCTAACCACTCTGCTAACCCTACTGTCTAAACCTAACCACTCTGCTAACCCTACTGTCTAAACCTAACCTTAACCACTTGCTAACCCTACTGTCTAAACCTAACCACTCTGCTAACCCTACTGTCTAAACCTTAACCACTCTGCTAACCCTACTGTCTAAACATCAAACATTCTGCTAACCCTACTGTCTAAACCTACTGTTAACCACTCTGCTAACCCTACTGTCTAAACCTAACCACTCTGCTAACCCTACTGCCTAAACCTAACCACTCTGCTAACCCTACTGACTAAACCTAACCTTAACCACTCTGCTAACCCTACTGACTAAACCTAACCTTAACCACTTGCTAACCCTACTGTCTAAACCTTAACCACTCTGCTAACCCTACTGCCTAAACCTAACCACTCTAAACCCTACTGAAACCTAAAACCTAACCACTCTGCTAACCCTACTGTCTAAACCTAACCACTCTGCTAACCCTACTGTCTAAACCTAACCTTAACCACTCTGCTAACCCTACTGCTAAACCTAACCTGCCACTCTGCTAACCCTACTGACTAAACCTAACCACTCTGCTAACCCTACTGCCTAAACCTAACCAACCACTCTGCTAACCCTACTGTCTAAACCTAACCTTAACCACTCTGCTAACCCTACTGTCTAAACCTAACCTTTAACCACTCTGCTAACCCTACTGTCTAAACCTAACCACTCTGCTAACCCTACTGCCTAAACCTAACCACTCTGCTAACCCTACTGACTAAACCTAACCTTAACCACTGCTAACCCTACTGTCTAAACCTAACCACTCTGCTAACCCTACTGCCTAAACCTAACCACTCTGCTAACCCTACTGACTAAACCTAACCTTAACCACTCTGCTAACCCTACTGCCTAAACCTAACCTAACCACTCTGCTAACCCTACTGTCTAAACCTAACCACTCTGCTAACCCTACTGTTTGCTAAACTGTCTAAACCTTAACCACTCTGCTAACCCTACTGCCTAAACCTAACCACTCTGCTAACCCTACTGTCTAAACCCTAACCACTCTGCTAACCCTACTGTCTAAACCTAACCTAACCACTCTGCTAACCCTACTGTCTAAACCTAACCTTAACCACTCTGCTAACCCTACTGTCTAAACCTAACCACTCTGCTAACCCTACTGCCTAAACCTAAACTCTAACCTACTGCCTAAACCTAACCACTCTGCTAACCCTACTGTCTAAACCTAACCTTAACCACTCTGCTAACCCTACTGTCTAAACCTAACCACTCTGCTAACCCTACTGTCTAAACCTAACCTTAACCACTCTGCTAACCCTACTGCCTAAACCTAACCTTAACCACTCTGCTAACCCTACTGCCTAAACCTAACCTTAACCACTCTGCTAACCCTACTGCTAAACCTAACCTTAACCACTCTGCTAACCCTACTGTCTAAACCTAACCTAACCACTCTGCTAACCCTACTGTCTAAACCTAACCACTCTGCTAACCCTACTGTCTAAACCTAACCACTCTGCTAACCCTACTGTCTAAACCTAACCACTCTGCTAACCCTACTGTCTAAACCTAACCTAACCACTCTGCTAACCCTACTGTCTAAACTAAACCTTAACCACTCTGCTAACCCTACTGTCTAAACCTAACCTTAACCACTCTGCTAACCCTACTGCCTAAACCTAACCACTCTGCTAACCCTACTGACTAAACCTAACCACTCTGCTAACCCTACTGTCTAAACCTAATCACTCTGCTAACCCTACTGACTAAACCTAACCTTAACCACTCTGCTAACCCTACTGCCTAAACCTAACCACTCTGCTAACCCTACTGTCTAAACCTTAACCACTCTGCTAACCCTACTGTCTAAACCTAACCACTCTGCTAACCCTACTGTCTAAACCTAACCACTTGCTAACCCTACTGTATAAACCTAACCTTAACCACTCTGCAACCCTACTGCCTAACCACTTGCTAACCCTACTGTCTAAACCTAACCTTAACCACTCTGCTAACCCTACTGTCTAAACCTTAACCACTCTGCAACCCTACTGTCTAAACCTAACCTAACCACTCTGCTAACCCTACTGTCTAAACCTAACCACTCTGCTAACCCTACTGTCTAAACCTAACCTAACCACTCTGTTAACCCTACTGTCTAAACCTAACCACTTTCTAACCCTACTGCCTAAACCTAACCACTCTGCTAACCCTACTGCCTAAACCTAACCTTAACCACTCTGCTAACCCTACTGTCTAAACCTAACCTTAACCACTTGCTAACCCTACTGCCTAAACCTAACCTAACCACTCTGCTAACCCTACTGACTAAACCTAACCACTCTGCTAACCCTACTGTCTAAACCTAACCACTCTGCTAACCCTACTGTCTAAACCAACCACTCTGCTAACCCTACTGTCTAAACCTAACCTAACCACTACTGCTAAACTGTCTAAACCCTAACCTTAACCACTCTGCTAACCCTACTGCCTAAACCTAACCACTCTGCTAACCCTACTGCCTAAACCTAACCACTCTGCTAACCCTACTGACTAAACCTAACCTTAACCACTCTGTTAACCCTACTGTCTAAACCTAACCTTAACCACTCTGTTAACCCTACTGCCTAAACCTAACCACTCTGCTAACCCTACTGCCTAAACCTAACCACTCTGCTAACCCTACTGCCTAAACCTAACCACCTGCTAACCCTACTGTCTAAACCTAAACCTAACCAAACCTCTGCTAACCCTACTGTCTAAACCTAACCTTAACCACTCTGCTAACCCTACTGCCTAAACCTAACCACTCTGCTAACCCTACTGCCTAAACCTAACCACTCTGCTAACCCTACTGTTTAAACCTAACCACTCTGCTAACCCTACTGACTAAACCTAACCTTAACCACTGTTAACCCTACTGTCTAAACCTAACCACTCTGCTAACCCTACTGCCTAAACCTAACCACTCTGCTAACCCTACTGTCTAAACCTAACCTTAACCACTCTGCTAACCCTACTGCCTAAACCTAACCTAACCACTCTGCTAACCCTACTGCTAAACCTAACCTTAACCACTCTGCTAACCCTACTGTCCTAAACCTAACCTAACCACTCTGCTAACCCTACTGTCTAAACCTAACCACCACTCTGCTAACCCTACTGTCTAAACCTAACCACTCTGCTAACCCTACTGTCTAAACCTAACCACTCTGCTAACCCTACTGTCTAAACCTTAACCACTCTGCTAACCCTACTGTCTAAACCTAACCTAACCACTCTGCTAACCCTACTGACTAAACTAAACCTAACCACTCTGCTAACCCTACTGTCTAAACCTAACCTTAACCACTCTGCTAACCCTACTGCCTAAACCTAACCACTCTGCTAACCCTACTTACTAAACCTAACCACTCTGCTAACCCTACTGTCTAAACCTAACCACTCTGCTAACCCTACTGACTAAACCTAACCTTAACCACTCTGCTAACCCTACTGCCTAAACCTAACCACTCTGCTAACCCTACTGCCTCTAAACCTTAACCACTCTGCTAACCCTACTGTCTAAACCTAACCACTCTGCTAACCCTACTGTCTAAACCTAACCACTCTGCTAACCCTACTGTATAAACCTAACCTTAACCACTCTGCTAACCCTACTGTCTAAACCCCACTCTGCTAACCCTACTGTCTAAACCTAACCTTAACCACTCTGCTAACCCTACTGTCTAAACCTTTAACCACTCTGCTAACCCTACTGTCTAAACCTAACCTAACCACTCTGCTAACCCTACTGCCTAAACCTAACCACTCTGCTAACCCTACTGCCTAAACCTTAACCACTCTGCTAACCCTACTGTCTAAACCTAACCTAACCACTCTGCTAACCCTACTGTCTAAACCTTAACCACTCTGCAAACCCTACTGTCTAAACCTAACCTTAACCACTCTGCTAACCCTACTGTCTAAACCTAACCACTTGCTAACCCTACTGTCTAAACCTTAACCACTCTGCTAACCCTACTGTCTAAACATCAACATTCTGCTAACCCTAAAACCCTACTGTTAACCCTACTGTCTAAACCTAACCACTCTGCTAACCCTACTGCCTAAACCTAACCACTCTGCTAACCCTACTGACTAAACCTAACCTTAACCACTTGCTAACCCTACTGACTAAACCTAACCTTAACCACTCTGCTAACCCTAGTGTCTAAACCTAACCACTCTGCTAACCCTACTGCCTAAACCTAACCACTCTACTAACCCTACTGACCCTAACCACTCTGCTAACCCTACTGTCTAAACCTAACCACTCTGCTAACCCTACTGACTAAACCTAACCTTAACCACTCTGCTAACCCTACTGCCTAAACATAACCACTCTGCTAACCCTAAACCCTTAACCACTCTGCTAACCCTACTGTCTAAACCTAACCACTCTGCTAACCCTACTGTCTAAACCTAACCTTAACCACTTGCTAACCCTACTGTCTAAACCTAACCACTCTGCTAACCCTACTGTCTAAACCTAACCTTAACCACTCTGCTAACCCTACTGTCTAAACCTTAACCACTCTGCTAACCCTACTGTCTAAACCTAACCTTAACCACTCTGCCAACCCTACTGTCTAAACCTAACCACTCTGCTAACCCTACTGTCTAAACCTTAACCACTCTGCTAACCCTACTGTCTAAACCTTAACCACTCTGCTAACCCTACTGTCTAAACCTAACCACTCTGCTAACCCTACTGTCTAAACCTAACCTTAACCACTCTGCTAACCCTACTGACTAAACTAAACCTAACCACTCTGCTAACCCTACTGCCTAAACCTAACCTTAACCACTCTGCTAACCCTACTGCCTAAACCTAACCACTCTGCTAACCCTACTGTCTAAACCTAACCACTCTGCTAACCCTACTGTCTAAACCTAACCACTCTGCTAACCCTACTGACTAAACCTAACCTAAACCACTCTGCTAACCCTACTGCCTAAACCTAACCACTCTGCTAACCCTACTGCCTAAACCTAACCACTCTGCTAACCCTACTGTCTAAACCTAACCACTCTGCTAACCCTACTGTCTAAACCTAACCACTCTGCTAACCCTACTGTCTAAACCTAACCTTAACCACTCTGCTAACCCTACTGTCTAAACCTAACCACTCTGCTAACCCTACTGTCTAAACCTAACCTTAACCACTCTGCTAACCCTACTGTCTAAACCTTAACCACTCTGCTAACCCTACTGTCTAAACCTAACCTTAACCACTCTGCTAACCCTACTGCCTAAACCTAACCACTCTGCTAACCCTACTGCCTAAACCTTAACCACTCTGCTAACCCTACTGTCTAAACCTAACCTTAACCACTCTGCTAACCCTACTGTCTAAACCTAACCACTCTGCAAACCCTACTGTCTAAACCTAACCTTAACCACTCTGCTAACCCTACTGTCTAAACCTAACCACCTAAACCTTCTGCTAACCCTACTGTCTAAACCTTAACCACTCTGCTAACCCTACTGTCTAAACATCAACCATTCTGCTAACCCTACTGTCTAAACCTTAACCACTGTTAACCCTACTGTCTAACCTAACCACTCTGCTAACCCTACTGCCTAAACCTAACCACTCTGCTAACCCTACTGACTAAACCTAACCTTAACCACTCTGCTAACCCTACTGACTAAACCTAACCTTAACCACTCTAACCACTGCTAACCCTACTGTCTAAACCTTAACCACTCTGCTAACCCTACTGCCTAAACCTAACCTAACCACTCTACTAACCCTACTGACTAAACCTAACCACTCTGCTAACCCTACTGTCTAAACCTAACCACTCTGCTAACCCTACTGACTAAACCTAACCTTAACCACTCTGCTAACCCTACTGCCTAAACATAACCACTCTGCTAACCCTACTGCCTAAACCTAACCACTCTGCTAACCCTACTGTCTAAACCTAACCACTCTGCTAACCCTACTGTCTAAACCTAACCTTAACCACTCTGCTAACCCTACTGTCTAAACCTAACCACTCTGCTAACCCTACTGTCTAAACCTAACCTTAACCACTCTGCTAACCCTACTGTCTAAACCTTAACCACTCTGCTAACCCTACTGTCTAAACCTAACCTAACCACTCTGCCAACCCTACTGTCTAAACCTAACCACTCTGCTAACCCTACTGTCTAAACCTTAACCACTCTGCTTAACCCTACTGTCTAAACCTTAACCACTCTGCTAACCCTACTGTCTAAACCTAACCACTCTGCTAACCCTACTGCCTAAACCTAACCTTAACCACTCTGCTAACCCTACTGTCTAAACCTTAACCACTCTGCTAACCCTACTGTCTAAACCTAACCACTCTGCTAACCCTACTGCCTAAACCTAACCTAACCACTCAGCTAACCCTACTGTCTAAACCTTAACCACTCTGCTAACCCTACTGTCTAAACCTAACCTAACCACTCCTGCTAACCCTACTGTCTAAACCTAACCACTCTGCTAACCCTACTGTCTAAACCTAACCACTCTGCTAACCCTACTGTCTAAACCTAACCTTAACCACTTAAACCCTACTGTCTAAACCTAACCACTCTGCTAACCCTACTGTCTAAACCTAACCACTCTGCTAACCCTACTGCTAAACCTTAACCACTTGCTAACCCTACTGTCTAAACCTAACCTTAACCACTCTGCTAACCCTACTGCCTAAACCTAACTAACCACTTGCTAACCCTACTGTCTAAACCTAACCACTAACCACTACTGCTAACCCTACTGTCTAAACCTAACCTTAACCACTCTGCTAACCCTACTGTCTAAACCTTAACCACTCTGCAACCCTACTGTCTAAACCTAACCTTAACCACTTGCTAACCCTACTGTCTAAACCTAACCACTCTGCTAACCCTACTGTCTAAACCTAACCTAACCACTCTGCTAACCCTACTGTCTAAACTCAACCACTCTGCTAACCCTACTGTCTAAACCTTAACCACTCTGCTAACCCTACTGTCTAAACCTAACCACTCTGCTAACCCTACTGCCTAAACCTAACCACTCTGCTAACCCTACTGACTAAACCTAACCTTAACCACTCTGCTAACCCTAAACCTACTAAACCAACCACTCTGCTAACCCTACTGTCTAAACCTTAACCACTCTGCTAACCCTACTGCCTAAACCTAACCACTCTGCTAACCCTACTGCTAAACCTGCTAACCCTACTGCCTAAACCTAACCAACCACTGCTAACCCTACTGACTAAACCTAACCACTCTGCTAACCCTACTGCCTAAACCTAACCTTAACCACTGCTAACCCTACTGCCTAACCTAACCACTCTGCTAACCCTACTGTCTAAACCTAACCACTCTGCTAACCCTACTGTCTAAACCTAACCTTAACCACTCTGCTAACCCTACTGTCTAAACCTAACCACTCTGCTAACCCTACTGTCTAAACCTAACCTTAACCACTCTGCTAACCCTACTGTCTAAACCTTAACCACTCTGCTAACCCTACTGTCTAAACCTAACCTTAACCACTCTGCTAACCCTACTGTCTAAACCTAACCACTTCTGCTAACCCTACTGTCTAAACCTTAACCTGCTAACTACTGTCTAAACCTTAACCACTCTGCTAACCCTACTGTCTAAACCTAACCACTCTGCTAACCCTACTGTCTAAACCTTAACCACTCTGCTAACCCTACTGCCTAAACCTAACCTTAACCACTCTGCTAACCCTACTGTCTAAACCTAACCACTCTGCTAACCCTACTGACTAAACCTAACCACCACTGCTAACCCTACTGCCTAAACCTAACCTAACCACTCTGCTAACCCTACTGCCTAAACCTAACCACTCTGCTAACCCTACTGTCTAAACCCTTAACCACTCTGCTAAACCTACTGTCTAAACCTAAACCACTCTGCTAACCCTACTGTCTAAAACCTAACCACTCTGCTAACCCTACTGTCTAAACCTAACCTTAACCACTCTGCTAACCCTACTGTCTAAACCTAACCACTCTGCTAACCCTACTGTCTAAACCTAACCTTAACCACTCTGCTAACCCTACTGTCTAAACCTAACCACTTGCTAACCCTACTGTCTAAACCTTAACCACTCTGCTAACCCTACTGTCTAAACCTAACCCACTCTGCTAACCCTACTGTCTAAACTCTAAACTTGCTAACCCTACTGTCTAAACCCTAACCTAACTTAACCACTTGCTAACCCTACTGCCTAAACCTAACCACTCTGCTAACCCTACTGACTAAACCTAACCACTTGCTAACCCTACTGTCTAAACTCTAACCTAACCACTCTGCTAACCCTACTGCTAAACCTTAACCACTCTGCTAACCCTACTGCCTAAACCTAACCTAACCACTCTGCTAACCCTACTGCTAAAACCTAACCACTTGCTAACCCTACTGTCTAAACCTTAACCACTCTGCTAACCCTACTGTCTAAACCTAACCACTCTGCTAACCCTACTGTCTAAAACCTTAACCACTTGCTAACCCTACTGTCTAAACCTAACCTTAACCACTTGCTAACCCTACTGTTTAAACCAACTCTTGCTAACCCTACTGTCTAAACCTAACCACTTGCTAACCCTACTGACTAAACCTGCTAACCAAACTAACACTGCTAACCCTACTGCCTAAACCTAACCTTAACCACTCTGCTAACCCTACTGCCTAAACCTAACCACTCTGCTAACCCTACTGACTAAACCTAACCAACTCTGCTAACCCTACTGTCTAAACCTAACCTAACCACTCAGCTAACCCTACTGTCTAAACCTTAACCACTCTGCTAAACCCTACTGTCTAAACCTAACCTTTAACCACTCTGCTAACCCTACTGCCTAAACCTAACCACTCTGCTAACCCTACTGACCAAACCTTAACCACTCTGCTAACCCTACTGTCTAAACTAAACCTGCTAACAACCACTCTGCTAACCCTACTGTCTAAACCTTAACCACTCTGCTAACCCTACTGTCTAAACCTAACCTTAACCACTTCTGCTAACCCTACTGTCTAAACCTAACCAACCACTCTGCTAACCCTACTGTCTAAACCTAACCACTCTGCTAACCCTACTGTCTAAACCTAACCCACTCTGCTAACCCTACTGTCTAAACCTAACCACTTGGCAACCCTACTGCCTAAACTTCTAACCACTCTGCTAACCCTACTGTCTAAACCTAACCTAACCACTTGCTAACCCTACTGACTAAACCTAACCACTCTGCTAACCCTACTGTCTAAACCTAACCACTCTGCTAACCCTACTGTCTAAACCTAACCACTTGCTAACCCTACTGTCTAAACCTAACCTAACCACTCTGCTAACCCTACTGTCTAAACCTTAACCACTCTGCTAACCCTACTGTCTAAACCTAACCACTCTGCTAACCCTACTGTCTAAACCTGCCACTACTGCTAACCCTACTGCTTAAACCTAACTTGCTAACCCTACTGCCTAAACCTGAACCACTCTGCTAACCCTACTGTCTAAACCTTAACCACTTGCTAACCCTACTGTTTAAACTCTAACCACTCCCTACTGCTAACCCTACTGCCTAAACCCTAACCTTAACCACTCTGCTAACCCTACTGTCTAAACCTTAACCACTCTGCTAACCCTACTGACTAAACCTGACCACTCTGCTAACCCTACTGCCTAAACCTAACCTAACCACTCAGCTAACCCTACTGTCTAAACCCCAACCACTAACCCTACTGTCTAAACCTAACCTAACCACTCTGCTAACCCTACTGCCTAAACCTAACCACTCTGCTAACCCTACTGACTAAACCTAACCACTCTGCTAACCCTACTGCCTAAACCTAACCTTAACCACTCTGCTAACCCTACTGTCTAAACCTAACCACTCTGCTAACCCTACTGTCTAAACCTAACCTAAACCACTCTGCTAACTCCTACTGTCTAAACCTAACCACTTGCTAACCCTACTGTCTAAACCTAACCACTCTGCTAACCCTAATAAACCTAAACCTGCACTCTGCTAACCCTACTGCCTCTAAACCTAACCACTCTGCTAACCCTACTGCTAAACCTAACCTAACTACTCTGCTAACCCTACTGCCTAAACCTAACCACTCTGCTAACCCTACTGCCTAAACCTAACCACTCTGCTAACCCTACTGACTAAACCTAACCACTCTGCTAACCCTACTGACTAAACCTAACCACTCTGCTAACCCTACTGCTAAACCCTACTGTCTAAACCTAACCACTCTGCTAACCCTACTGCCTAAACCTAACCACTCTGCTAACCCTACTGACTAAACTCTGCTAACCCTACTAACCACTCTGCTAACCCTACTGACTAAACCTAACCTAACCACTTGCTAACCCTACTGTCTAAACCTAACCACTCTGCTAACCCTACTGCCTAAACCTAACCACTTGCTAACCCTACTGTCTAAACCTTAACCACTCTGCTAACCCTACTGCCTAAACCTAACCACTTGGCAACCACTGCTGACCTTAACCCTACTGACTAAACCTAACCACTCTGCTAACCCTACTGTCTAAACCTAACCACTCTGCTAACCCTACTGCCTAAACCTAACCACTCTGCTAACCCTACTGTTTAAACCTAAACCTTAACCACTCTGCTAACCCTACTGTCTAAACCTAACTTAACCACTCTGCTAACCCTACTGTCTAAACCTAACCACTCTAACTAACCCTACTGTCTACTAAACCTAACCACTCTGCTAACCCTACTGTCCCTAAACCTAACCACTCTGCTAACCCTACTGACTAAACCTAACCACTCTGCTAACCCTACTGTCTAAACCTAACCTAACCACTTGCAACCCTACTGCCTAAACCTTAACCACTTGCTAACCCTACTGAAACTAAACCTAACCCTACTGCCACTCTAACTGCTAACCCTACTGTAAACTAAACCACCACTGTTAACCTACTGTCTAAACCAACCACTCTGCTAACCCTACTGCCTAAACCTAACCACTTGCTGCTAACCCTACTGCCTAAACCTAACCTAACCACTCTGCTAACCCTACTGTCTAAACCTTAACCACTCTGCAACCCTACTGTCTAAACCTAACCTTAACCACTCTGCAACCCTACTGAAAACCTAACCACTTAACCACTGTCTAAACCTAACCACTTGCTAACCCTACTGCTAAACCTGCTAACCCTTGTCTAACCTAACCTCTGCTAACCCTACTGTCTAAACCAAACCTAACCAACCCTACTGTCTAAACCTTAACCACTCTGCTAACCCTACTGTCCTAAACCTAACCCTTAACCACTCTGCTAACCCTACTGTCTAAACCTAACCACTCTGCTAACCCTACTGACTAAACCTAACCACTCTGCTAACCCTACTGCCTAACCACTCTGCTAACCCTAAACCTAACCTTAACCACTCTGCTAACCCTACTGTCTAAACCTAACCACTCTGCTAACCCTACTGCCTAAACCTAACCACTAACCCTACTGAAACTTCCCTAACCATAACCCTGCCTAAACCTAACCTAACCACTCTGCTAACCCTACTGCCTAAACCTAACCAACCACTCTGCTAACCCTACTGCCTAAACCTAACCTAACCACTCTGCTAACCCTACTGTCTAAACCTTAACCACTCTGCTAACCCTACTGTCAAACTAAAACCCTAACCACCACTTCTGCTAACCCTACTGCCTAAACCTAACCACTCTGCTAACCCTACTGCCTAAACCTAACCACTTGCTAACCCTACTGACTAAACCTAACCTAACCACTCTGCTAACCCTACTGACTAAACTTAACCACTCTGCTAACCCTACTGCCTAAACCTAACTTAACCACTAACCCTACTGCCTAAACCTTAACCACTAACCCTACTGACTAAACCTAACCACTCTGCTAACCCTACTGTCCTAAACCTAACCACTCTGCTAACCCTACTGTCTAAACTCTAACCCCACTAACTCCTACTGCCTAAACCTAACCACTCTGCTAACCCTACTGACTAAACCTAACCACTCTGCTAACCCTACCACTCTGAACCCTACTGTCTAAACCTAACCACTCTGCTAACCCTACTGTCTAAACCTAACCTTAACCACTCTGCTAACCCTACTGTCTAAACCTAACCACTCTGCTAACCCTACTGCCTAAACCTAACCCTAAACCACTCTGCTAACCCTACTGACTAAACCTAACCAACCACTCTGCTAACCCTACTGCCTAAACCTAACCACTCTGCTAACCCTACTCTGCTAACCCTACTGTCTAAACCTAACCACTTAACCACTTGCTAACCCTACTGACTAAACCTTAACCACTCTGCAACCCTACTGTCTAAACCTAACCTTAACCACTCTGCTAACCCTACTGACTAAACCTAACCACTCTGCTAACCCTACTGTCTAAACCTAACCACTCTGCTAACCCTACTGTTTAAACCTAACCACTTGCTAACCCTACTGTTAAACCCTAACCCTGTCTAAACCTAACCACTCTGCTAACCCTACTGCCTAAACCTAACCACTCTGCTAACCCTACTGAAACCTAAAAACCTAACCACTCTGCTAACCCTACTGACTAAACCTAACCAACCACTCTGCTAACCCTACTGCCTAAACCTAACCACTTGCTAACCCTACTGCCTAAACCTAACCACCTGCTAACCCTACTGCCTAAAACCTAACCACTCTGACTGACTTGCTAACCCTACTGTCTAAACCTTAAACCTAACCACTCCAACCCTACTGCCCCTAAACCTAACCACTCTGCTAACCCTACTGCTTCAAACCCAACCTTAACCACTCTGCTAACCCTACTGTCTAAACCTTAACCACTCTGCTAACCCTACTGACTAAACCTGACCACCACTTCTGCTAACCCTACTGCCTAACCTGGGTTAACCTGTCTAAAGCCCACTCTGCTAACCCTACTGTCTAAACCTAACCACTTAACCCTACTTGCTAACCCTACTGTCTAAAACCACCTAACCTTAACCACCACTCTGCTAACCCTACTGCCTAAACCTAACCACTCTGCTAACCCTACTGACTAAAACCTAACCACTCTGCTAACCCTACTGCTCTAACCTTAACCACTAACCCTACTGTCTAACCAACCACTCTGCTAACCCTACTGACTAAACCTAACCACTCTGCTAACCCTACTGTCTAAACCTAACCCTACTGTCCAAACCACTCTGCTAACCCTACTGTCTAAACCCCAACCCAACTAACCACTCTGCTAACCCTACTGTCTAAACCTTAACCACTCTGCTAACCCTACTGTCTAAACCTAACCTAACCACTCTGGCACCCTTGGCTAAACCTAACTACTGCTAACCAAACCTTAACCACTCTGCTAACCCTACTGACTAAACCTAACCACTTGTTGCTAACCTTGCTAAACCCCACTTGCAACCCTACTGTCTAAACTCTGCCTAACCCTACTGTCTAACCTAACCACTCTGCTAACTTACTGTCTAAACCTAACCTTAACCACTCTGCAACCTACCTAAACCAACCACTCTGCTAACCCTACTGTCTAAACCTAACCTAACCACTCTGCTAACCCTACTGACTAACCCTACTGCTAACCACTCTGCTAACCCTACTGTCTAAACCTAACCACTCTGCTAACCCTACTGTCT
>NW_024607729.1:0-35375 GCF_018296145.1 Oncorhynchus tshawytscha | reverse complement strand
TAAAGCTAAAGAACACTCTGTAATGTTCACAACTACATATACTAAAGCTAAAGAACACTCTGTAATGTTCCCAACTACATATACTAAAGCTAAAGAACACTCTGTAATGTTCACAACTACATATACTAAAGCTAAAGAACACTCTGTAATGTTCACAACTACATATACTAAAGCTAAAGAACACTCTGTAATGTTCACAACTACATATACTAAAGCTAAAGAACACTCCGTAATGTTCACAACTACATATACTAAAGCTAAAGAACACTCTGTAATGTTCCCAACTACATATACTAAAGCTAAAGAACACTCTGTAATGTTCACAACTACATATACTAAAGCTAAAGAACACTCTGTAATGTTCCCAACTACATATACTAAAGCTAAAGAACACTCTGTAATGTTCACAACTACATATACTAAAGCTAAAGAACACTCTGTAATGTTCCCAACTACATATACTAAAGCTAAAGAACACTCTGTAATGTTCCCAACTACATATACTAAAGCTAAAGAACACTCTGTAATGTTCCCAACTACATATACTAAAGCTAAAGAACACTCCGTAATGTTCACAACTACATATACTAAAGCTAAAGAACACTCTGTAATGTTCACAACTACATATACTAAAGCTAAAGAACACTCTGTAATGTTCACAACTACATATACTAAAGCTAAAGAACACTCTGTAATGTTCACAACTACATATACTAAAGCTAAAGAACACTCTGTAATGTTCACAACTACATATACTAAAGCTAAAGAACACTCCGTAATGTTCACAACTACATATACTAAAGCTAAAGAACACTCCGTAATGTTCACAACTACATATACTAAAGCTAAAGAACACTCTGTAATGTTCCCAACTACATATACTAAAGCTAAAGAACACTCCGTAATGTTCACAACTACATATGCTAAAGCTAAAGGACATCCGTAGTGTTCCCAACTACATATACTAAAGGCTAAAGAACACTGTGTAATTAAAGAACTGTGTATGTTCACAACTTCATATACTAAGTGCTAAAGAACACTCCAGTAATGTTCACACTACTATACTAAAGCTAACACACAGAACCCACTGTGTAATGTTCCCAAACAACCCTATACTAAAAGCTAAAGAACATACTCCGTAAGTACGTGTTCACAACTACATATACTAAGCTAAAAGAACAACTGGTGTATATGTTCCCACGCTACATATACTAATCTAAAGAACACTGTGTAATGTTCCACCAACTACACATACACAAACTAGCAGCTTAAGAACGTCGTGGGTGGTATAATGTTCACAACTACATGACTAAAGCTAAGAACACTGTGATAATGTTCCAACTACATAATCTAAAGTCTAAAGAACACTCCGTGTAAAATGTTCACCTACATATACTAAAGCTAAAAGAACACACCTGTGTAAAATTTCCCAACTACTATACTAAAAGCTAAAGAACACTCCGTATGTTCACAAACTACATATACTAAAGGCTAAAGACACTCCGTAATGTTTCACACCTACTATACTAAAGCTATACGAACAATGTTTAATGGTCACAAACTACATATACTAAAGCTATGAACACCCGTAATGTTCCAACTACATATACTAAGCTAAAGAACATCTCCGTAATGTTCCCACTACATATACTAAAGCTAAAGAACACTGCCGGATTTCCCAACTAGCATATACTAAAGCTACAAAGACACTCGTAATGTTCCCACTACATATACTAAAGCTACAAGACACTACCGTATGTTTCCCAACTACATATACTAAAGCTGAGAAGAACCCTCCTGTAAATGTTTTCACAACTACACCTATACTACAGCTAAAGAACACGTCTGTAATGCTCACAAAACTACATGTAACTAAAGCTAAAGAACACTTGTGTAAATGTTCACAACTAACATATAGCTACAAGCTAAGAACACTCCGTAATGTTCCCAACTCCTTCTACACTAAAGCTAAGTAGAACACTGTGTAATGTTCCCCAACCAACGCAATCTACATAACTAAAGCTCAAGAACACTGTGTAATGTTCCCCACCTGACATATACTAAAGCTAAAAAGAACCACTGTAACATAGGCTCACACACCATACATATCACATAAAGCCTACAAGAAACTTTGTAGAATGTTCCCCAACGGACTATACTCACGCTTAAGACACTGTGTAACCTGTTCACACCTACAATATACTGAAAGCTAAAGAAGCAACTCTGGTAATGTTCACAACTACACATCATACTACAAGTTACAGTGAACCTCTGTAATGTTCCAAGTACTATAACTAACCGCTGAAAGGACCACTGTGTATGTTTTCCCCACTACATATCCTAAAGCTAAAAAGACACTCTGTAATGTTCACAACTACTATACTAAAGCTAGAAGAACACTCTGTAATGTTCCCAAACTACATATACTAAAGCTAAAGAATCCTCTGTAATGTCTCCCCAATACATATACTCACGCTAAGAACACTCTGTAATGTTCACACAACATACATATATAAAGCTAAATAACACTCTGTAAGTTTCACAACTAACTATACCCTAAAGCTAAAAGAACACTACCGTAATGGTCACACCTACATATACTAAAGCTCAATGAACATTCTGTATGTTCCAACTACATATACTAAAGCTAAAGAACACTGTGTAATGTCACAACTACATATACTACAGGCTAAAGACACCTCTGTAATGCTCACCACTTACATGTCTAACACTAAAGAACACTGTGTAAGGTTCACAACCTTACATATACTAAAAAAGCTAAGAACACTCCGTAATTGTTCCCAACTACATATACTAAAGCTAGACACTGTGTAATGTTTCCCACTACATATCCTAAAGCTAAAGAACACTGTGTAATTTTCCACAACTACATCTACTAAAGCTAAAGACACGTCCGTCATGTTTGCCCAACTACATAATACTTAAAAGCTCAAAGAACACACTGCGTATGCTCCAAACATATACTAAAGCTAAAGACATGTGTAAGCGTTGTTCCCAACCTAATATACTTAAAGCTAAAGAACACTGTGTAATGTTCACAACTACTATACATGTTAAGATAAGAACACTCCTGTAATGGTTCCACTAAATCTACTAAAGTTAAAGAACACTCTGTAATGTTCAAAAGTACCTTAATAAACTAGAACACTGTTGTAAATGTCCCAACTACATATATCACAGCTAACGAGACACTCTGTAAATGTTTCCACTACATACTACTACTAAAGCATAAAGAACACCTCTGTAATGGTCACCACTACATATACTACACACGCTAAAGACAACACTCTGTAATGTTCCCAACTACATATACTAAAGCTAAAGAACACTCTGTAATGATTCACAACTAACATATACTAGAAGATAAGACGAACACCTCGTAACTTTTCACAACTACGTCTACTACAAGCTAAAGAGCACTCGTAATGTTCACAACTACCATATTACTAAAAGCTAAAAACACTCTGTCAAATGTATCCACCTACATATACTAAACAGCAAAGAACGACTGTGTAATGTTCAACAATACATATACTAACTAATCAGAACACTGTGTAATGTTCAACACTACATTAGCTATATAAAGCTAAGAATACACTGTAGTAATGTTCCGGCAACTACATATAACTAACTTAAGACAACTAAGAACACTCCGTAATGTTCAGCAAGACTACATAATACTACAGCTAAAGAACACTAGTGTCTAGATGTTCCCCAACTACATATACTAAATGCTAAAGAAACACTCCGTCATGGTTCACAACTACACATATACTAGCTAACGAACACTGTGTAATGTCCCAACATACATACTAACAAGCTAACAGTAACACACCTGTGGTAATGCTCACCAACTACATATCTAAAAGCATGCAAAGAACACTGTGTGTAATGTTCACAACGTCACTACCTTACTAAGCTAAGAACACTGTGTAATGGTTCCCAACTACATATACTAAGGCTAAAGACCACTCCGTCATGTTCCCAAACGACATAGACTAAAGCTAAAGAAACATGTGTAATGTTCCCACTACATATAGCTAAGCTAAATAGAACACTCTCGTAATGTTCCAATATTACATATCTAAAGTAAAGCACACTCCGAAAATGCTTCATACAACTACATATACAAGCTAAAGAACACTCTGTAATGTGTCACGAACTACATATACTAAAGCTAAAGAACACTCTGTAATTGTTCCCAACTACATATCCTAAAGGCTATAGAACACTCCGTAATGTTTCCACACTACATATACACAAAGCTAAAGAACCTCCGTAAATGTTCCCTAACTACATATACTAAAGCTACAAACACTCCGTAACTCGCATTCCCAACTACAATATACTCAGCTAAGAACAACTCCGTAAATGCTCACATGCTCTCCCAACATACATATAGCTGAAGCTAAAGAAGTCCTGATGTATGTTTTTCACAACTAATACATATACTAAACGCTAAAGAACAAACTACCGTACTGTTCCCACTACAATATATAAAGCTACAAAAGAACACTCGTGTAATGTTCCTCACTACATATACTAATAAAGCTTAAAGAACACCTGCGTGTAATGTTCACAACTACATATAACTAAGCTAAAAGAACACTCCAGTAATGTTCCCAACTACATATACTAAAGCTACAGAAACACACGTATGCCTCAAACTACATATCCTAAAGCTAAGAACACTGTGTAATGTCCCAGCTAAACATATACTACAGCTAAGACCACTGTGGTAATGTTCACAACTACATATACTAAGCTAAAGAACACCTGTAATGTTCACAACTACATATCGAAAGCTAAAGAACACTCTGTAATGTTCACAACCACATATACTAAGCTAAAGAACACTCTGTAATGTTCACAACTACATATACTAAAAGCTAAAGAAAGGCTGCTGTAATGTTCACAACTCCAATATACTAAAGCTAAATAACACTGTGTAATGTCACAACTACATATACTAAGTAAAGAACAACTCCGTATGTTCACAACTACATATACTACAAGGCTAAAGAACACTCTGTAATGTTTCACAACTACATTACATAAATCTTAAAGTACACATGTGTGTAATGTTCACAACTACATATACTAAAGCCTAAAGAACACTGTGTAACTCGTTCCCCAACTACATATACACTAAAGCATATAAAAACACCTGTGTATAGTTTCACAACTCACATATCTAAAGCTAAAGACACACTTCCGTATGTATTCCCAACTACATATACTAAAGAAGAACACACTGTAGATGCTCCAACTACATATAATAAAGCTAAAGAACCTGTTAATGTTCCCAGAACTCCATATACTAAAGCTAAAGACACGGTTTAATGTTTCACAACTACATCATACTAAGCTAAAGCACACTCTGTAATGTTTCCAAACTACATATAACAGTAAAGGCTAAAGAACACACCATCTGTTAAATTTCAACGCACAACATATACTAAAGCTAAAGAACCCTGTAATGTTCCCCAACTACATCTACTAGAAAGCTAGACCACTCATGTAAATGTGTTCACAAACATACATATACCTAAATTCTAAAGAACCTGTAGTAATGTCTTACACCACTACTATACATACAGCTAAGTGAACACTCCTTAAAGTTCCAACCCATATACTAAAGCTAAACACGAACACTCTGTAATGTTCACAACTACATATAACGAAAGCTAAAGTACAGCTGTGGTAATGTTCACAACTCATATACTAACCGACAAAGAACACGGCGTGTAATGTTGCCCACTACTATAACACAAGCCGAAAGAACAACTGCGTGTAATGTTCACGCAACATACACGTATACTAAAGCTACAGAACACTCCGTAATGTTACACCAACTAAATATACTAACCGCTCAAGAAACACACTGTGAAATGCTCACAACTACATATACTAAAGCTAAAGAACACTGTGTGAATGTTCCCAACTACATATACTAAAGCCATATAACAAAGCAGTACACAGAACACGACGTAGATTTTCACAACGACAATATACTAAAACTAAAAGACACGACCGTAATGTTCACGACACATACATATAACTCACAGCTAAGAAACCTGCGTATAACATGTTCACAAACTACATTACATAAGCTAAAGAACACTGTGTAATGTCAACTACATATACTAAAGCTAAAGAACACCTGTAATGTTCCGAACTATCATATACTAAAGCTAAAGAACACTCTGTAATGTTCACAACTACATAATAAAGCTAAAGAACACTGTAATGTTCCCCACTACATACTAAAGCTAAAGAACACTCTGTAATGTTCACAATCAACATATACTAAAGTTAAAGAACACTCTGTAATGTTCACAACTCATATTACAAAGCTAAAGAACACTCTGTAATGTTCACAACTACATACTAAAGCTAAAGAACACTCTGTAATGTTCCCAACTACATATACTAAAGCTAAAGAACACTCTGTAATGTTCACAACTACATATACTAAAGCTAAAGAACACTCCGTAATGTTCCCAACTACATATACTAAAAACTAAAGAACACTCTGTAATGTTCATAACTACATATACTAAAAGCTAAAGAACACTCTGTAATGTTCCCAACTACATATACTAAAGCTAAAGAACACTCTGTAATGTTCACAACTACATATACTAAAGCTAAAGAACACTCTGTAATGTTCACAACTACATATACCAAAGCTAAAGAACACTCTGTACTAAAGCTCACAACTACATATACTAAAGCTAAAGAACACTCCGTAATGTTCACAACTACATATACTAAAGCTAAAGAACACTCTGTAATGCTCACAACTACATATACTAAAGCTAAAGAACACTCCGTAATGTTCACAACTACATATACTAAAGCTAAAGAACACTCTGTAATGCTCATAACTACATATACTAAAGCTAAAGAACACTCTGTAATGTTCACAACTACATATACTAAAGCTAAAGAACACTCTGTAATGCTCACAACTACATATACTAAAGCTAAAGAACACTCTGTAATGTTCACAACTACATATACTAAAGCTAAAGAACACTCCGTAATGTTCACAACTACATATACTAAAGCTAAAGAACACTCTGTAATGTTCCCAACTACATATACTAAAGCTAAAGAACACTCCGTAATGTTCACAACTACATATACTAAAGCTAAAGAACACTTTGTAATGTTCCCAACTACATACTAAAGCTAAAGAACACTCTGTAATGTTCCCAACTACATATACTAAAGCTAAAGAACACTCTGTAATGTTCACAACTACATATACTAAAGCTAAAGAACACTCTGTAATGTTCCCAACTACATATACTAAAGCTAAAGAACACTCTGTAATGTTCCCAACTACATATACTAAAGCTAAAGAACACTCTGTAATGTTCCCAACTACATATACTAAAGCTAAAGAACACTCCGTAATGTTCCCAACTACATATACTAAAGCTAAAGAACACTCCGTAATGTTCCCAACTACATATACTAAAGCTAAAGAACACTCTGTAATGTTCCCAACTACATATACTAAAGCTAAAGAACACTCTGTAATGTTCTCAACTACATATACTAAAGCTAAAGAACACTCTGTAATGTTCCCAACTACATATACTAAAGCTAAAGAACACTCTGTAATGTTCCCAACTACATATACTAAAGCTAAAGAACACTCTGTAATGTTCCCAACTACATATACTAAAGCTAAAGAACACTCTGTAATGTTCCCAACTACATATACTAAAGCTAAAGAACACTATAACTACAAAGCTAAAGAACACTCCGTAATGTTCCCAACTACATATACTAAAGCTAAAGAACACTCTGTAATGTTCCCAACTACATATACTAAAGCTAAAGAACACTCTGTAATGTTCACAACTACATATACTAAAGCTAAAGAACACTCTGTAATGTTCCCAACTACATATACTAAAGCTAAAGAACACTCCGTAATGTTCACAACTACATATACTAAAGCTAAAGAACACTCTGTAATGTTCACAACTACATATACTAAAGCTAAAGAACACTCTGTAATGTTCCCAACTACATATACTAAAGCTAAAGAACACTCCAAATGTTCCCAACTACATATACTAAAGCTAAAGAACACTCTGTAATGTTCACAACTACATATACTAAAGCTAAAGAACACTCTGTAATGTTCCCAACTACATATACTAAAGCTAAAGAACACTCTGTAATGTTCCCAACTACATATACTAAAGCTAAAGAACACTCTGTAATGTTCACAACTACATATACTAAAGCTAAAGAACACTCTGTAATGTTCACAACTACATATACTAAAGCTAAAGAACACTTTGTAATGTTCCCAACTACATATACTAAAGCTAAAGAACACTCTGTAATGTTCCCAACTACATATACTAAAGCTAAAGAACACTCTGTAATGTTCACAACTACATATACTAAAGCTAAAGAACACTCTGTAATGTTCCCAACTACATATACTAAAGCTAAAGAACACTCCGTAATGTTCACAACTACATATACTAAAGCTAAAGAACACTCTGTAATGTTCCCAACTACATATACTAAAGCTAAAGAACACTCCGTAATGTTCCCAACTACATATACTAAAGCTAAAGAACACTCTGTAATGTTCCCAACTACATATACTAAAGCTAAAGAACACTCTGTAATGTTCACAACTACATATACTAAAGCTAAAGAACACTCTGTAATGTTCCCAACTACATATACTAAAGCTAAAGAACACTCCGTAATGTTCCCAACTACATATACTAAAGCTAAAGAACACTCCGTAATGTTCCCAACTACATATAAAGCTAAAGAACACTAATGTTCCCAACTACATATACTAAAGCTAAAGAACACTCTGTAATGTTCACAACTACATATACTAAAGCTAAAGAACACTCCGTAATGTTCCCAACTACATATACTAAAGCTAAAGAACACTCCGTAATGTTCCCAACTACATATACTAAAGCTAAAGAACACTCTGTAATGTTCACAACTACATATACTAAAGCTAAAGAACACTCCGTAATGTTCCCAACTACATATACTAAAGCTAAAGAACACTCCGTAATGTTCCCAACTACATATACTAAAGCTAAAGAACACTCTGTAATGTTCCCAACTACATATACTAAAGCTAAAGAACACTCTGTAATGTTCCCAACTACATACTAAAGCTAAAGAACACTCTGTAATGTTCCCAACTACATATACTAAAGCTAAAGAACACTCTGTAATGTTCCCAACTACATACTAAAGCTAAAGAACACTCTGTATGTTCCCAACTAAAGCTAAAGCTAAAGAACACTCTGTAATGTTCCCAACTACATATACTAAAGCTAAAGAACACTCCGTAATGTTCACAACTACATATACTAAAGCTAAAGAACACTCGTAATGTTCCCAACTACATATACTAAAGCTAAAGAACACTCCGTAATGTTCCCAACTACATATACTAAAGCTAAAGAACACTCCGTAATGTTCCCAACTACATATACTAAAGCTAAAGAACACTCCGTAATGTTCACAACTACATATACTAAAGCTAAAGAACACTCTGTAATGTTCACAACTACATATACTAAAGCTAAAGAACACCGTAATGTTCACAACTACATATACTAAAGCTAAAGAACACTCCGTAATGTTCACAACTACATATACTAAAGCTAAAGAACACTCTGTAATGTTCCCAACTACATATACTAAAGCTAAAGAACACTCCGTAATGTTCACAACTACATATACTAAAGCTAAAGAACACTCTGTAATGTTCACAACTACATATACTAAAGCTAAAGAACACTCCGTAATGTTCACAACTACATATACTAAAGCTAAAGAACACTCCGTAATGTTCACAACTACATATACTAAAGCTAAAGAACACTCCGTAATGTTCACAACTACATATACTAAAGCTAAAGAACACTCTGTAATGTTCACAACTACATATACTTTGAACTCGGGAGATGTGGTCAAGAAACACTGGCATATTTTATCATCGGACCCAACTTGGCCGGCTGAATTTAAAAATCCACCACTTATTGTGTATAGGAGAGGTCGCAATTTAGGTCGCGATAAATTGGTCCATGCCAACTGCCAGACCCAAAAGAAAATCAGCCAGGCTCTTTTTTCGCCCTCTACCAAATGGTAGCTATAAATGCAGAGGATGCGCACAGTGCAACAACATGATAAAGTGTGAATATTTCTGCCACCCACACAGGAAAATGGTTCCAAATAAATGACATTATTACATGTTCCACAACCCATGTTATTTACATTATTAAATGTCCATGTGGGCTCTGTTATGTCGGAACATCAAAGTTCAATCAGGAGAAACGACAGGGATTATCCAGTCGCAGTACATTTTAATGGCCTAAAGCATGAAATGTCTACCTCTAGATTTTGTGGCGTAGAGAAAGTTAAGATATCAGACAGGGGAGGTGATATCAATAATACTCTGAGTAAAAGAGAATGTTTTGGGATTTTCACCCTCCGGAGATTATTTCCTAAAGGTCTTAATGATGAAATGTCTATGTATGTTATGTTGTGAATTTGAACATGAATTATGTCCCTATTTAAGATTACTCTGATGTTTTTCGTACGATGTACCCAATGATTAATGAAAACTTGATATGTCCTCATTGTGGTTTTACAGACGTGTTTAATACATCTTATTTACACACTATTCGAATATTTATGAAATGCATATTGTTATATTTGGTAGCTTTTCCTTCGCCTCCAACCCCTTGATGCGTGGAACGGATGTGGGTGGGGCTAGGTCTACATAAGGGTGCAAAATAAAAGTTTACTCACAAAAGCTCTGACAAAGGCTGTGAGGCAATACGTAAACTTATTAAAGATCAGTGATACTATTAAGAGCAGTGTGCGGTTTCCTTTCTCCTTCATCTTGTTCAACTGTTACCATGCACCTGCAAAAATGATTGCTCAGATATGCAAGTGCCTTTTGAATTTAGGGAACATTCTGTTAAAGTAATGAAATACCAAGAAAATAACGTTATTTTGTCAATTTTTCAAATGTGCTGAGAATGGTCCAAAGCCAAGCCACTATCCTGCACCATTCCCAGAATGTTGTGGGAAGGTTGTATGCTAAATAACCATAGGACAACCCCGCTCTGAGGAACATGTGATTAACTGGGAAACTGGAAAACAGGAACAGGAAAGGGTGTTCATGTGGGATCAGAGTGGCCATCACTCTGTCACCACTTCATGGTGACAATGTAAACTCTGAACTCTTCTGGCTCTTTCTCTGACCCTGTCTGTGTGTGTCTCTGTGTGTGTGTGTGTGTGTGTGTGTGTGTGTGTGTGTGTGTGTGTGTGTGTGTGTGTGTGTGTGTGTGTGTGTGTGTGTGTCTGTGTGTGTCTGTGTGTGTGTTGTTTCCTGTGTGAGTTCAGTGTAAAGAAAACATGTGCTATAAGGGTGTGAAGTACATAGTGAGCAGAGTACATACACACCCTACACACGCTGAGTACATACATACACACCCTACACACGCTGAGTACATACATACACACCCTACACACGCTGAGTACATACATACACACCCTACACATACACACCCTACACACGCTGAGTACATACATACACACCCTACACACACTGAGTACATACATACATACACTCATTACACACGCTGAGTACATACATACATACACTCACTACACACACTGAGTACATACATACACACACTACACACGCTGAGTACACACACTACACACACTGAGTACACACAGACAGCTGTGGATGGGTTCATCTTGTGGGGCTCCAAGGGGGCTGTTTGGTATTTGAGGAATTCTGAGAGGATGAGATAAATTGTATAATGCAATAGTCGTTATGTCAATCAGTATTGTCAGTTCAGTTCAGCTCTCTTCTATCACAGAAACCCTCTCTCTCAGTCAGACGGATGCAGAAACAGACACGTTGAGAGACAATGAGAGACTCCAGAGAGATCATGAGAAACTCCTGGGAGATCAAGAGAGACTACAGGGAGATGGAGACTGGGGTACCAGGGCCGGCTCCAGGCATAGGCGACATAGGTGGTTGGTTAGGGCCTCCAGATGCTAGGGAGCCCCTGACCCACAAAATTAATATATATTAATATATTAAAACATTTTGGAACACAGTGGGGGTCTCAACTTACATACATAAGTAGGATAGTAGAATACACAAGGTGCAATTTCGAAATTGAGTTGCATCAAAAGTTTTCCTCATGTTATATCAGTCACTGACAGTCACTCAATTAGCCATGTCAACTAACAAATTATAGTTAGTCTGGCCAGCTATCTAAACTTAGTAATCATGGCCAAATACCGACTGGCACGTAGGGCATGTACCTAGGGGCCCTGACCTCCAGGGGGCCCCCATTGATTTTGTTAGCCACTTTCACTCGGATATCATTAACATGGCATAAGTCTTGGCAAAATGTGTGCAATTGACGGAGATTTGCTTTAAAACGGCAAAAGAGATTTGGTTGGGCAAGCTCGCATAGGGCCCTCAAAAGGCTAGGGCCGGCTATGGGGGGACACTGACATCCTATCAGAATGGGAATGTCATTGGCTAGCTTGGCAAGATGACAAGCATAAAGAGGACAAGAGAGGGGGAGGAAGTAACAGGGAGAGGGGGAGAAAGAGAGGTAAAGACAATAGACTACTGCAGTACAACTGCCTCTTACCCTTTTTTTTACCATTCTTCCTCCTGATCCCTCCTCCTCCCTCTATCTCTACCTGCCCTGGGGCTGAGGAGGGGGGCAGAGCGAGGAGCTGATAGGTGTGTTGGATCAGAGCCACACCCCTGATAGGTTATTCCTTTGGGTGTGTGCCTGGAGGTGTGTGTTTGTCAGAGATAGAGGTTGTGTGTAATGTAGTAGCCTGCTGTTCCAGGAGAGAGAGGGGAATGATCTGCTAAGGGCTTCCCAGGGGTGAACTGACGTTCTGGGCTTGGAGAGGAGACTGGTGGGGGGTCAGTGGTATGTGTTGGCTGTCGAGCCTTGGAGCTTACTGATCACATACACGAGGAGGATTATTGTGAGTGTTTATTCACACCCTGGTGGATAGAGGGAAGGAAGGAGGGATGAACTCTCTGCGGTTGAAGGAGTTGTCTAACTCAGACCTGTATAGACGCAGACAGGAGAGACCTGACAGCTATGGAAGCATAGCTCCTGACAGCCTCAGGTGAGAACCTTTCTCCCCCCTTTTCTCCCCTCCCCCCGCTTTGATTTCTCTCTATTTGCCCATTCTGCAGAGTAAACAGACAGCAGGTCAGAGAGTGTATTGTAGTGGGGGGTGATTAGGGTTAATGCTTGGTGAACTCTGTGTTGAAGAGATGCAGAGAACGTGGTCTGTGTGGCCTTTGTGTACTGTATGTGTACTGTATGAGTGTGAAGTAAAGTGTAGAGTGTATACATATAGAAAACCGTTTACCATTTTAAGAACCAAATGGAAGCAAACAGAGCAAACCAAACGGGGAGGGGCCTACCTGATTTAGTCCAATAGAAACTGTGTTTTATGTTGCAGAACATTTTCTGTTTGGAGTAAAGGGTTTCTGTTGCTCTCTTTCTCTCCCTCTCCCGCCTTCTTCCTCCCCCCTCTTTCTTCATCTCCCTCTATCTCGCTTTCCCCCCTATCTCCCTCTCTCTCCACCCCTGATTATGCAGTGATTAGACGTCTGTAATGTCAGGAATGCAGACGAATCTCTTTTTTAGAGGTGACCTGAGAACAACACAATACAGCTGCAGAGACGATAGAGGGAGAGAATACAGTGCCTTGCGAAAATATTCGGCCCCCTTGAACTTTGCAACCTTTTGCCACATTTCAGGCATCAAACATAAAGATATAAAATTGTATTTTTTTGTGAAGAATCAACAACAAGTGGGACACAATCATGAAGTGGAACGACATTTATTGGATATTTCAAACTTTTTTAACAAATCAAAAACTGAAAAATTGGGCGTGCAAAATTATTCAGCCCCCTTAAGTTAATACTTTGTAGCACCACCTTTTGCTGCGATTACAGCTGTAAGTCGCTTGGGGTATGTCTCTATCAGTTTTGCACATCGAGAGACTGACATTTTTTCCCATTCCTCCTTGCAAAACAGCTCGAGCTCAGTGAGGTTGGATGGAGAGCATTTGTGAACAGCAGTTTTCAGTTCTTTCCACAGATTCTCGATTGGATTCAGGTCTGGACTTTGACTTGGCCATTCTAACACCTGGATATGTTTATTTTTGAACCATTCCATTGTAGATTTTGCTTTATGTTTTGGATCATTGTCTTGTTGGAAGACAAATCTCCGTCCCAGTCTCAGGTCTTTTGCAGACTCCATCAGGTTTTCTTCCAGAATGGTCCTGTATTTGGCTCCATCCATCTTCCCATCAATTTTAACCATCTTCCCTGTCCCTGCTGAAAGAAAAGCAGGCCCAAACCATGATGCTGCCACCACCATGTTTGACAGTGGGGATGGTGTGTTCAGGGTGATGAGCTGTGTTGCTTTTACGCCAAACATAACATTTTGCATTGTTGCCAAAAAGTTCAATTTTGGTTTCATCTGACCAGAGCACCTTCTTCCACATGTTTGGTGTGTCTCCCAGGTGGCTTGTGGCAAACTTTAAACAACACTTTTTATGGATATCTTTAAGAAATGGCTTTCTTCTTGCCACTCTTCCATAAAGGCCAGATTTGTGCAATATACGACTGATTGTTGTCCTATGGACAGAGTCTCCCACCTTAGCTGTAGATCTCTGCAGTTCATCCAGAGTGATCATGGGCCTCTTGGCTGCATCTCTGATCAGTCTTCTCCTTGTATGAGCTGAAAGTTTAGAGGGACGGCAAGGTCTTGGTAGATTTGCAGTGGACTGATACTCCTTCCATTTCAATATTATCGCTTGCACAGTGCTCCTTGGGATGTTTAAAGCTTGGGAAATCTTTTTGTATCCAAATCCGGCTTTAAACTTCTTCACAACAGTATCTCGGACCTGCCTGGTGTGTTCCTTGTTCTTCATGATGCTCTCTGCGCTTTTAACGGACCTCTGAGACTATCACAGTGCAGGTGCATTTATACGGAGACTTGATTACACACAGGTGGATTGTATTTATCATCATTAGTCATTTAGGTCAACATTGGATCATTCAGAGATCCTCACTGAACTTCTGGAGAGAGTTTGCTGCACTGAAAGTAAAGGGGCTGAATAATTTTGCACGCCCAATTTTTCAGTTTTTGATTTGTTAAAAAAGTTTGAAATGGGGGGATCACGTGACCCTTGGACGAGATGGCCGCATGAACTAAGAGCTCCGTACAAGTAGTTTCCAATTCGCTTTACACCAGGACCTGTCAGCTGGAATACGCCGAAAGCGCCGAGAATTTGACGAAGTGAAGAAATACTCCATTGACCGAGGCATCTTCAGGGGATTCAAATACCCAAACGAGCTCAGGATTCTTCACCAAGGAGCCTTGCGACACTTAAACTCCCGAAGAGGCAAAACGTTTTTTGAAAGACAATCCTGGCCAATGAGAAACAGACCAATGACTAAATGCGATTAATGCCATTACTAAAGGAGGTAAGACGACATATAGCCGATATCCAGAGACCCACACCCTAAATGTTTATTATAGCCGTCCAATTTATATTTATTTTCCTTTAACTGAGAGGGATGGGCTGTATAGCCTAACCTAGGCCTACTAATGTTTCAGCCTACTTTTATTTCCCTGTTTTTTTGTTTTGTTGCTATTATTACTTGGTCTTCCCTATGTCCCTTGGGGCAGGTATATGTAGGCTGGGCTATTGATTTTATTTTTCTCCCTCTTTTACTGTGGTCTGGACGAGGGCAACTGTGTTATTTACTCAATGCGGGGTGGAGAGGATGAGGCATTTCTTTGGTGGGGAGAGGGAGACGTTGTGCGTTGCTAACTGTTCCCGGTTTTTGTTTTATTCGGAACACAGAATTGAGACTGAGCGGGGGGATAATAGATCCAAAGAGATGTGTTGAGTTGTTTGGGAACTCGGCTGGGGTGTTCAGAGATTATTATTTTATGTACACCATTTATTTTCCTTTTATGTGAACACAGCTGTAACTACTATCCACTTTTACCCAGAGATGACTTGCACTAAAGTTCGATTACTGTTCGATGACGATGACTAGTACCTTAAATCTATTGACATGGAACTGCCATGGTCTAGGGCATGCAATAAAACGAAAAAAGATACTATGTGCTCTAAAAAAGGAAAAAGCAGACATCGCTCTATTACAAGAGACACACCTCTGTGATGCTGAACATGCCAAACTCCGCAGAGCTTGGGTGGGACAGGTGTATTTCTCATCTTTCAAATCAAACAGTAGAGGCACAGCCATACTTATCCATAAAAATTTTCCATTCATAATTGACAAAAACATATCTGATCCGGAGGGGAGATTTATTTTGATAACTGGGTCACTATATGGTCAACCAATTACTGTATTAAACATTTACGCCCCTAACACAGATACTCCTGCCTTCATGTCAAAAATGATAACCCTGTTCAATGAGCATTGTGTCTCCTTTGGCGTGGTGGCCAGAGATTTTAATTGTACCCTTAACGCAACCCTAGACAAATCATCTCAAGTCCCCACCACAAATCCTAGATCTGCAAAGATGTTGAACTCTCTTACTAAAGAGATGGGACTGATAGATATCTGGAGAGAGACTAATAGCTCATCTATGGACTATACATACTACTCTAATGTCCATAACACCTACTCCCGTATAGATTACATTTTTATCCCAAAGAGTTTCATAAATTCAGCCACATGTACAATCGGACCATTGCACTTTCAGATCACGCCTTTGTCCACCTCCGCTTTGACCTCTGCAAAACATCCCGAGGTCAAAGACCTGGAAATTCAACACCTCCATGCTATCAAACGAAGCGTTCCATACACTGGTAACTACATGGATAGACAACTACACACAAGACAATAAAGATTCTCCTGTTTCTCCGGCCACAGTGTGGGACACTGCTAAAGACACACTAAGAGGTCATCTAATTGCATATGCTTCCTCTAAGAAAAAGCAATGGAAGCACACAGGTTAGATCTTGAGAGGGAGCTGGAATGCTGTGAAAAATACATAAACAATCCCTAGACAGCACCTCCTGGAGTCAACTTAAAGCAGCCAAAGCCAAACTGAATTTGGACTACACTCGGGAGATAAAAAACAACGTTTTCTTTACTAAACAGAAATACCATGAGTATAGCAATAGGCCCAGTAGATTGCTTGCTTACCAATTAAAAAGGAGCAGTCAGAGCGTACAATCATGGCTATCCGAACAGCAGAGGACGAGGTCACATATGACCCAAAAAAGATCAATTTAACTTTTCATGATTTTTACTGCAAACTATATACCTCTGAGAGAAAACACACGGAGGCAGAACTCCACTCTTTCCTAGAGGGAATCTCGCTACCTAAATTATCAGAGACCGACTAAGAAGATCTCAACTCCCCCTTCACTCCTGAGGAGATCCTGGAGGCAATTACCTCCATGCCACCTAATAAGTCCCCAGGCCCAGATGGATTCCCCAGAGAGTTCTACAAAGCTTTTTGGCCCCAGCTCAGCCCTATCTTCATGCCAATGCTGGAGGATTTTTGCAAAAACGGAGTTCTCCCAGACTCAATGCACACAGCTCGCATTACAGTGTTGCTAAAAAAGGACAAGGACCCCCTATCCTGCTCGTCCTTCCGGCCCATAAGCTTGTTGGATTTCGACTATAAAATAATTACCAAATTGCTTGCCAAAGACTAAACACTTTTCTTCCCAAAATAATAAAAGTGGACCAAACTGGATTTATTAGAGACAGATACTCTTCTGATAACATTCACCGTCTTTTTGATATTATTGATCAAGTAAACGCACAGAAGACCCCTGTCCTGCTGGCTTCACTGGATGCTGAGAAGGCGTTTGACAGGATGGAGTGGAGGTTTCTGTTTTCAGTCTTAGAAAAGTTCAATATGGGCCCAAATTTTATTAAATGGATCAAATCACTATACTCTCATCCAAATGCCATGGTGACTACTAATGGACTGAACTCTGACAGATTCCCTCTGGAATGGGGCACAAGACAAGGGTGAACGGGGTGACTAGGGAAATGCGCAGATACATGTTGTGTAAGGTACTGTAAAACCTAAAAATGAATTATTGGCCCGTCGTCTCAGCGAATGCTTGAAATAGCTGATAAGAACCTTGATAGTGCTGCTGCAAGTGTTATATGTTTTTGTGTGTTTTTATTTTAATTTAGTTTTTGAGTGTGTGTGTGTGTGTGTATGTATGTGTGTGTATGTATGTATATGTGTGTGTATGTATGTATGTATGTATGTGTATGTATGTATGTATGTATGTATGTATATATATATATATATGCACCAAGGAAAATAAATAGATTAAGAAAAATAAATGCTTTTATTTGACTTTATCATTCATTTTAATTGTATTTTTATTTTTTTCAAATGTATTATTATTTTTTTACTTTTTCTTTTTTAAAGCCTGTCACATCTGTGAATGTGGAATGTGTTTTGTTGGTTGATTGAAAAACAAGAAAACTTAATAAAACTTTTCAATTGAAAAAAAAAAAGTTTGAAAAATTTTTTCATTTTTTTTTCAGTTTTGATTTGTTAAAAAAGTTTGAAATATCCAATAAATGTCGTTCCACTTCATGATTGTGTCCCACTTGTTGTTGATTCTTCACAAAAAATACAGTTTTATATCTATATGTTTGAAGCCTGAAATGTGGCAAAAGGTCGCAAAGTTCAAGGGGGCCTAATACTTTCGCAAGGCACTGTATCTCTCCCAAGGGACAGCCATATTATATCATATCACACAGTAGTGGTGATTGTTCACCTGCACCCATCCGCAACCACCCGACTATATGTGATATTGTGTGATATTATCCAACCCTAATCCGCTAATATAGAAAATGTGCTGTAGCTTTTTTTGACAGAGGGTGCAGGATTTTTTTTGCCTAATTTAGATATGTTTCTGTTTATAATTTCCAACATTATGAGGCTATTTGTTAGTCAACTATGTTTATAATTAGCCGCGCGTACAATTAGGCCCTAGCTTAGGCTTATGCAAAAATGCCAGCCTAAAATAATGAAAGAAAACCCTCAATGTAGCCTACTATTAGCCTATAAATTGCATATAACCACGGGGACTGCAGGTTATGAGTCAATCCACGCATCACACACACACACACACACACACACACACACACACACACACACACACACACACACACACACACACACCAGCCTTCACTGCTAAACATGATGCACTGAAGTGCTTGGTCGGCAGAATTGAGCCAGTGACAGAACAGACCATAAAGTCACCTGGTCTCTGTGACGTCTTTGGTTGTAGTGGTGTGTCCCTGCCATGTGATGTGACCTTCACATGACAACATGACTCATGACCACACAGCTTGCTTCCCAGGTTGTCACACATACTCCCAAACCCTCTCCTCCTCCTCTCACTCTGCCCTCAGCAGGAAATGGAACAGTGGAGTCATGCCAGTAGGGCAGAAGGGCAGGGCAGAGGTTTTAGGGATGTTGGGAACAATGGGAAAACAGGGAGGAATTATCTGCTAATGTTTGAGATACAGTCCCCTTAGCACAAAGGGAATTAACATGTCTACATAGAACACCTAGAGTATTCTTTCTTCCACTTTTCTGAGCATTGGTTTGAGGTGCACAGCCACAGGTTTTCCTCTAGTTGTTGTGCTAACACAGCCCTTATATTTCTCCATTACCATGGCTACTGTTGACCCAGTACAGCAAGAGAAGGGGGTTTGTTTGGTTAGCATTCTCCTTAGTGCTAGCAGCCTAGCAGCCTTAGCCAGTAGGTCCAGTCTGATCTGTGTACCTAGCCCTTGCTGAAACCATAACCGCCTCAGCATTATCCAGGAAAAATACTTGTCAGAACTCATTCCTCACCCTCTGGGAGGGCAAATGCACAGCTACTGTGGTGTTGGACTGTTAGATGGCTATCACAACTAAACAATGACTGGTTTTTAGAAATACTTAGCCTGGAAGCTTGGAAGATTCTTGGGGAGCCAGGGTTAGCCAGGATGACCTGAGGCCCTGGGCAAAGATTTGGAAGGTATAGGAGGCCTGGGGAGATAATTTTTGAGCCTGTGGTTAGGTTAGTTTGAGACGGTCTGGCCTGGCGTTGCCTGGAAGAGTGTGGAAGGATATTGCATATCCCTGCCTCTGGGCCCTGACGAAGGCGTGGAGTATTCTGGTTGAGCAATGACACCTTGCAGCTGTGCTGTTGCACCACTTTCTCACCAACAGGAAATATTGTACCATCGCCATAGTGATTTATACTGCTATTCCATTTGACTTTGTATTACCATGCCTGTTACTCTGACAACACATCTGTCAGTAGCTAATCTAGTGCTGTGTGTGTTGTTGCAGTTTGTAGTGTGTTATTGTGTGTTGTAATACAGGTCTTGGCAGTCTATGTATTTACTCTAGAACATGCACTAGACAAACTAACCCCAAAGTGACTGTTTGTAATGGCTTACCCTCCCAATAGGCATAGCTAAGCATCTGTCTAAACAGTTATATTCATCCTATCATGTATCCACAGACAGAGTTGGATATAGCCCAGGGGAGAAACCTTTATACTGGCTCAAAGATCATTTTGTCTCTCTTCGGACACAGCAAAGTCTTCCTTTGGCATTATCAGATGTTTTTATTATCTCTGTATGGATGTCGAATCCATCTAAAGCTGCTTTTTGTCATCATCATCATCATCATAACACCTCATTTTTCTCTTAGTGCAGTCTAAACTCCTGCCTCCTGGAATGTTTCCTGTCACCTCTATGTGTACTTCAGACCCCCAGGGGTAGTTCAGACCCCCAGGGTTTCTCTCTGTAGTTCAGACCCCCAGGGGGCAGGGTTTCTCTCTGTACTGCAGACCCCCAGGGGCAGGGTTTCTCTCTGTACTCCAGGCCCCCAGGGGTAGTTCAGACCCCAGGGTCAGGGTTTCTCTCTGTACTTCAGACCCCCAGGGGGCAGGGTTTCTCTCTGTAGTTCAGACCCCCAGGGGCAGGGTTTCTCTCTGTACTGCAGACCCCCAGGGGGCAGGGTTTCTCTCTGTACTTCAGACCCCCAGGGGGCAGGGGTTTCTCTCTGTACTGCAGACCCCAGGGGGAGGGTTTCTCTCTGTAGTTCAGAACCCAGGGGGCAGGGTTTCTCTCTGCACTGCAGACCCCCAGGGGCAGGGTTTCTCTCTGTAGTTCAGACCCCCAGGGGGCAGGGTTTCTCTCTGTACTGCAGACCCCCAGGGGGCAGGGTTTCTCTCTGTACTGCAGACCCCCAGGGGGGGAGGGTTTCTCTCTGTACTGCAGACCCCAGGGGGCAGGGTTTCTCTCTGTAGTTTTCAGACCCCCCCAGGGGGCAGGGTTTCTCTCTGTACTGCAGACCCCCAGGGGGCAGGGTTTCTCTCTGTACTTCAGACCCCCAGGGGGCAGGGTTTCTCTCTGCACTGCAGACCCCCAGGGGGCAGGGTTTCTCTCTGTACTTCAGACCCCCAGGGGCAGGGTTTCTCTCTGTACTGCAGACCCCAGGGGGCAGGGTTTCTCTCTGTAGTTCAGACCCCAGGGGCATGGTTTCTCTCTGTAGTTCAGACCCCAGGGGGCAGGGTTTCTCTCTGTACTTCAGACCCCCAGGGGCAGGGTTTCTCTCTGTACTTCAGACCCCCAAGGGGCAGGGTTTCTCTCTGTACTCCAGACCCCAGGGGCAGGGTTTCTCTCTGTACTTCAGACCCCCAGGGGCAGGGTTTCTCTCTGTACTTCCAGACCCCCAGGGGGCAGGGTTTCTCTCTGTACTGCAGACGCCCAGGGGGCAGGGTTTCTCTCTGTACTTCAGACCCCAGGGGCAGGGTTTCTCTCTGTACTGCAGACCCCCAGGGTTTCTCTCTGTACTGCAGACCCCAGCAGGGTTTCTCTCTGTACTGCAGACCCCAGGGGGCAGGGTTTCTCTCTGTACTGCAGACCCCCAGGGGCAGGGTTTCTCTCTGTACTTCAGACCCCCAGGGGCAGGGTTTCTCTCTGTACTTCAGACCCCAGGGGCAGGGTTTCTCTCTGTAGTTCAGACCCCAGGGGGCAGGGTTTCTCTCTGTAGTTCAGACCCCAGGGGCAGGTTTCTCTCTGTAGTTCAGACCCCAGGGGCAGGGTTTCTCTCTGTAGTTCAGACCCCAGGGGCAGGGTTTCTCTCTGTAGTTCAGACCCCAGGGGCAGGGTTTCTCTCTGTACTTCAGACCCCCAGGGGGCAGGGTTTCTCTCTGTACTCCAGGCCCCCAGGGGCAGGGTTTCTCTCTGTACTTCAGACCCCAGGGGCAGGGGTACTCTCTGTACTTCCCAGACCCCTGTACTTCAGGGGCAGGGTTTCTCTCTGTACTTCAGACCCCCAAGGGGCAGGGTTTCTCTCTGTACTCCAGACCCCAGGGGGCAGGGTTTCTCTCTGTACTTCAGACAGACCCCCCCCCAGGGGGCAGGGTTTCTCTCTGTAGTTCAGACCCCCAGGGGGCAGGGTTTCTCTCTGTAGTTCAGACCCCTCTGTAGGGGGCAGGGTTTCTCTCTGTAGTTCAGACCCCAGGGGGCAGGGTTTCTCTCTGTACTTCAGACCCCCAGGGGGCAGGGTTTCTCTCTGTACTTCAGACCCCCACGGGGCAGGGTTTCTCTCTGTACTTCAGACCCCCAAGGGGCAGGGTTTCTCTCTGTAGTTCAGACCCCAGGGGGCAGGGTTTCTCTCTGTACTTCAGACCCCCAAGGGGCAGGGTTTCTCTCTGTAGTTCAGACCCCCAGGGGGCAGGGTTTCTCTCTGTACTTCAGACCCCCAGGGGGGGTTTCTCTCTGTACTTCAGGGTTTCTCTCTGTAGTTCAGACCCCAGGGGGGCAGGGTTTCTCTCTGTAGTTCAGACCCCAGGGGCAGGGTTTCTCTGTACTTCAGACCCCAGGGGGCAGGGTTTCTCTCTGTACTTCAGACCCCAAAGGGGCAGGGTTTCTCTCTGTAGTTCAGACCCCAGGGGCAGGGGTTCTCTGTTGTTGGCCCTGTCCTGAGTCCTTTTTACTGGAGCCTCCTTTGTCTGCATGTTGTTGGGGCTAACCCTGGATTTAACCTGCAGGAGAGGAAGCCACATGAACAGAGACATGACCACATGAACAGAGACATGACCACATGGAAATGCTCCTCCTCTCCTCAGTATAATCAGTATGCTGTAATTAGGAAAGCAGCTCAGAGTGTTTCCTGTTTTGGTCCGCCTTCCGTCCCATTGTCCTGTCAGTTAACACCAGTGTCTCACAGTCTGTTTTAGGGATTTGTTTTCCTGTGAGGCCTTCTTTCTCCTAGTAGTTTTAATCGGAGTAATATGTGAATGTGCACCTAGCAGTAGGACACACACCAGGGACAGGAAGGAGGAAAAGCTGCCCCCATACACACACACACACACACACACACGGGGCTGGCGTCAGCTGCCAGCGCCTATTTTGGACATGATACTTTCCTGGGCATCTATTTGTGGAATGATGGAAACAGGCTGGAATAGCAGAGAGAGGAATGCCTGTGCACTCCTGGTTTATAGTCTCTGGTAGAGACTCTGTGGAGAGACACACATGTCCACAGTACTTCTCTCTAGAGAGATACACAGGCTGCCACACAGCATTGAGATTTGGAGCGGGAACACTACCCTACCTTTTAAAATAATTGGACAGAATAGGTTTTCTTCTGGATAGTTTTTCTTACAGAAGATGAATATGTTCCCACTGAATCAGCGTTATTTGAACATCTCCTGTAGATTTATGCTCCTGGCCTCTGGCATCTGCATGGTCCTAAAGCACACCGTTGCCTTGTTTTGTATCACATTCCAATGATAAAACTGAAGGGGACAAAAATGAAATTTCTGAATGTGGGGGGGACCCCTTCCCCAGTGACAGTTGCTCCCCTGGTGGGATGAGTTTAGCCACATAAACAACTATCAGTCACTTTGATTTGTAAATGTTTGTGAAGTGTTTATTCAGTAAATTAAAAATGGCATAATATGGATGAGATTACTTTTATATGGGGCGGCAGGTAGCCTAGTGGTAAGAGTGTTGGACTAGTAACCGGAAGGTTGCAAGATTGAATCCCTGAGCTGACAAGGTAAAAATCTGTGGTTCTGCCCCTAAACAAGGCAGTTAACCCACTGTTCCTAGGCTGTCATTGAAAATAAGAATTTGTTCTTAACTCACTTGCCTGGTTAAAAAAACATTTATGTTTTCATATTGCAGAGTGCATGTTTCTCTCCTTAATCTCCCTTGAGCAAAACACTGAGTTGCTCAACTCAGCCTGTTTCTGACTCGGATCCATGTGGTGGATCTCCCTGAGCGCACACACACACACACACACACACACACACACACACACACACACACACACACACACACACAGAGCTATGACTTTAGCCAAACCATCTGTTTCTCTCCTGGAAGTGAGAAATCACAACATATCTCCATGAGTGATAATGTAGAAGTGTGTGTCAGTGGGGGCTGCTGAGGGGAGGACGGCTCATAATAATGGCTGGAATGGAGTCAATGGAGTGGTATCAATCACATTAAAGATGTGGTTTCCATGTGGTTAATACCATTCCATTGACTCCATTCCAGACATTATTATGAGCCGTCCTCCCCTCAGCAGCCCCCACTGGTGTGTGTGTGTGTCCAGTGGCACAGTAACCTCTGTCCGTTAGATGGGCCAGTTGCAAAGTCAAAATGTATAATATTACAAAAATGACCTTTTTGTCCTTAATTGAAGGTTAGGGTTAGGCATTAGGGTTAGCATTGTGGTTAAGGTTAGGTTTAAAATGTGATTTTATGTATTTGTGGCTGGGCTAGCTAGTGACCACTCTGCAGAGCTGCCTCCAGGGCAAAATTCATTACCCTAAATGCCAACCTGCATGTGAAAGAGAGAGTTGAGGGAGGGTGAATAGGAACGAGAGAGTATGAGCAAGGGAGATAAAAAGAGAGAGGGAGGGAACGGGTATGAAATTGAACGAGAGAGGGAGAGCAAGGGAGATAAAAAGAGAGAGAGAGGGAGGGTGAAATGGAAGGAGAGAGAGTATAAGCAAGGGAGATAAAAAGAGAGAGAGAGGGAGGAGAGGTAAATCAGGGATCTGTGTGAAGTCAGGGCAGTCAGACAGTCTCTTCTCTGTCTCAGTGCTGCTCAGGCCATCTCTTTCTAGACTACTCCTACTTTTTGGATTGGACTGTTCTAGGACTGAGTGTTTGGGAAAGAGCCTGTATTTGGATAGAGCCGGGGAAGGGTGTGTTGGACTGGGAGCTTATACTAACTAGTATTTGGACTACCGAGTCGTGTCCTATGGAGGTACAGGTTCAAAGTCAGCCACAGCCCCCAGCATCCTGGAGAATGGGGAGGCCCAGGACCCTGAACCACACCCTGCGGAGTTCAACGGTCATCGTCATGCCAACGGTGGGGGAGGCAGAGCTGCCCGTCTCCAAGTCTCAGAGGAGACACAGCGATGTCAAAGTCTACAAGGAGTTCTGTGACTTCTATGCACGCTTGTAAGTCCGGGAGCCATGATACACACACATTGGGGAGAAGGTGTGTGTGACAGGATTGAGTGGATCGTTGGTGTGGATCTCTGAAATCACCTGTGTGATCCATGGCATAAAGATCTGTATAACTTCTGAGTAGTGTACATTATTTGGGGATTAAACCCACTCAGTTAATTAAGGGTTTAGAGTTTTCACATTTGACTGTGGTTGACCTTTGTTTGCATTGCTTGCTTTTGGGGTTTTAGGCTGGGTTTCTGTACAGCACTTTGTGATATCTGCTGATCTAAAAGGGCTTTATAAATAAATTTGATTGATTGATAAATGCTTATTGGAAATGTGAAGAATTTGAAGAATTCTGGCATTGGAAACAGTTTGATTATTGGGAACAATTCTGGTATTAGGAACAGTTTGATGAATAGGAACAATTTGATGATCTGAATGATGATGATCTGAATAACTATAGAGTTATTTGACATGAATAGACTATTGGCTGTTTTCTGCTACAGTGCATGCTGTCATGGTGTGGTAGTAGACAGTGGCTCAGAGACCCTGGACTATTTTAGTGTGGGGGAAGTGTATTATGCAAAGTGAAATATGCTGGCAGGCATGAGAACTCTGTGCCATGAAGGGATCTATGGGATGAGGGCAGGCTAAATATATGTGAGCTTATGTTGTGGCCCTGTGGATAGTTAGAATGAATGTTACTCATATTATGGGGGTCATTGGGGGTAATGTTATCAGCATTATAAGTATAGTCACTGAAAATATGTCACATTTGAAGTCTCCAGTCTCAAGGAAAATGTCTGGAATGCTAATCATTAGCAAGGCAATAAGGAGAGTCACACAGTTTGAGACTTTGACTTATTCAGAGAGGTTAAGTCCGATCCTTAGATGCCTCAGGTACTCTAGCACAGACCATACAGTTTCTTTCAACCCTTGGGGCAGAACTAACACTCCAGTAGGTAAATAAAGCAGAAGCCCTAACTTCTGTCAGTCGCTCAGATATGTGATGACAACCTGGTCCTTTTATAGACATAAGCACTAGAGACAACACAGGGAGGGTCAGAAGTTCAAAACCCTGTGCAACTTGATGATACATCTGTCTCTCCCTCCCTCTCCCTCCCTCCCCCTCTCTGTCTCTCCCTCCCTCCTTCTCTGTCCCTCCCACCCTCTCTCTCTCCTCCCTCTCTCTGTCTCTCCCTCCATCTCTCTGTCTCTCCCTCCCTCTCTGTCTCTCCCTCCCTCTCTCACTCCCTCTCTCTCTCCCTCTCTCTCTCTCTCTCTCTCTCTCTCCCTCCCTCTCTCTCTCTCTGCCTCTCTCTCCCTCTCTCTGTCTCTCCCTCCCTCTCTCTTTCCCTGTGAAACAAACTCACTAAGTTAGTATTATGAACAGTGTTGGGGGAAACAACCAATCACCTCACACTGGAAGAAGTTAAGCAACACTAAAGCTACCCTTAACAAAAAAATTGTTTACTGAAAAAAGCTACTTTCAAATGAAGTTCACTACATCCAAACTACTTTGTGAAAAAAAGTCATATCTAAATCTGAAATGTCATAGACTACAAATTGCAAAAATAGATCACTCTGGAGTCAGATGTGTAATTTTGCCTATTAAACACAAAAACGGTTTCAAGTGTGAATTGTGCAGGTTTGATGTCAAAAAATAGTTCTTGCCTACTTCACCCATATTTTATTAAAAGTAGTATGTAGTTCCAGTAGTTAGCTACACCACTACATGATAAAAAAAAGTAATTAACTACGGAAAACACTACCAAGATTTGAATATAGTTCAACTACCACCAAGCTACATCAAAATGTAATTAAATTACTAGTTGAACTACATGTAGTTAACTACTCCCCAACACTGATCATGAAGTATTTACCAACCAGCTCAGCACCTCCTTCATAGTCTTTCTGTCTTCCTGTCTCTGGGGGGAAATGCTTGAGGCTTGTGTCATTTCCTACTAGCAGAGCCAGAAAAGGGCTTCTGAATTCTTCCTTTTGTCTGATGTCACTCCAGGGCCCTGACAATATGGCCCCTATATGTTCATACATTATATCAGACAGTGTGATGATAGCTGTAGAATATCTTGATGGAACCTCTGCATTGATTCCACATCTTGTGCCAATACGTTCTATGTGCTCTGGAATGTAGTGAGTTACTGTAAATCAGATCAAATCAAACTTTATTTGTCACATACGCCGAATACAACAGGTATAGACCTGACCGGGAAATGCTTACTTTACAATCCCTAACAAACAATGCAGTTCAAGAAAAAGTTAAGAAAATATTTACCAAATAAACTAAAGTAAAAAATTATAAAAAGTAACACGATAAAATAACAATAACGAGGCTATTTACAGGAGGTACTGATACCGAGTCAATGTGCGAGGTAATTTGTAGGTAGGGGTAAAGTGACTATGCATAGATAATAAACAGCGAGTAGCAGCAGTGTAAAAACAAAATATTTACTATATAAACTAAAGTTTTTAAAAATCAAATCTAAATGTAACCCAAGAAAATTACATAACAATAATGAGGCTATATACAGGGGGTACCGGTACCGAGTCAATGTGTAGGGGTACAGGTTAGATGAGGTCATTTGTAAAGTGACTATGTATAGGTAATAAACAGTGAGTAGCAGCAGTGTAAAAAGAGAGAGGGGGGGGTCAATGTAAATAGTCCTGGGAGCCATTTGATTAATTGTTCAGCAGTCTTATGGCTTGGGGGTAGAAGCTGTTAAGGAGCCTTTTGGTCCTAGACGTGGTGCTCTGGTACCACTTGCCGTGAGGTAGCAGAGAGAACAGTTTATGACTTGGGTGACTGGAGTCTTTGACATCTTTTTGGGGCTTTCCTCTGACACTGCCTAGTATAAAGGTCCTGGATGGCCGGAAGCTTGGCCCCAGTGATGCAACTGGTCAGGATGCTCTTGATGGTGTAGTTGTAGAACTTTTTGAGGATCTGGGGACCCGTGCCAAATCTTTTCAGTCTCCTGAGGGAGAAAAGGTGTTGTCGTGCCCTCTTCATGACTGTTTTGGTGTGTTTGGACCATGATAGTTCGTTGGTGGTCTGTAGTGTGGATCCTGCTCTAGGATGTACAGCTACAAGGCTGTATGATGAGAGAGGGAGGAGGGTTACAGTAGATAGACACCTCACCCTTTCCCCATTCTTCTGTTTATCTATCTGAGAGGGAGAGGTGTATGTGTGTGTGTGTGTGTGTGTGTGTGCGAGCGTGCGTGCGTGTTTGTCTCCTGTGCACACATTGGAATTCTGACCTTTGAAAAAAGCAGCCCGTTTCCCTCCCTTCTCCACCTCCTCCCTCTTTTTCTCCCTCTTCATTACATCAGGTCTGACTAATAAACAACACACTGTTTGGAGAGACCGCTCCCTTACTGTCACTGAAAAAAACATTGGTATCCATTGACATGAATGTGGGCTTGAGTTTGTGTGGGACAGGGAGTAGCAGTCCTCCCTGTAGCTCTGAGATTCGATCGAGAGATGCCCTTATTTGAACTAATTTTCTCTCCTCTCCTCCTTGCACACACATACTGTACACACAAAGTGTCTCTCACATACCCTTCACTATGGCTGCAAGTTGTCATTTAAACCGCTTTTGAACCTGATGTTCCTGGTTCAGGAACACCAGGTTCATAAGGGGGAGACGCAGGCTAGAGCTGCCGCTTTCAAGGAGCAGGACTCTAATCCGGACGCTTATAAATAATCCCGCTATGCCCTCAGACGAACCATCAATCAGACAAAGTGTCAATACAGGACTAAGATTGAATCCTACTACACCTGCTCTGACGCTCGTCGGATGTGGCAGGGCTTGCAAACTATTACGGACTACAAAGGGAAACCCAGCCACGAGCTGCCCAGTGACGCGAGCATCAGCTGTTCCGGACGACTGTGTGATCACGCTCTCCGTAGCCGATGTGAGCAAGACATTTTAACAAGTCAACATTCACAAGGTCGCGGGGGTAGGCGGATTACCAGGACATGTACACAGAGCATGCGCTAACCAACTGGCAAGTTTCTTCACTGATATTTTCAACCTCTCCCTGAATGAGTCTGTAGTACCTACATGTTTCAAGCAGACCACCATAGTCCCTGTGCCCAAGAATGCGAAGGTAACTTGCCTAAATGACTACCGCCCGTAGCACTTACATCGGTAGCAATGAAGTGCTTTGAAAGGCTGGTCATGGCTCACATCAAGGTGGTAAGAGTAGGTAACAACTGATCTTCTACACGGGGCCCCTCAAGGATGTGTGCTTAGTCCTCTCTTGTACACCCTGTTCACCCATGACTGCGTGGCCACAACGGGGGTAGGCCTGATCACCAACAACTATGAGACAGCCTATAGGGAGGAGGTCAGAGATCTGGCAGTGTGGTGCCAGGACAACAACCTCTCCCTCAACGTGAGCAAGACACAGGAGATGATCGTGGACTACAGGAAAAGGAGAGCCGAACACTCCCCCATTCTCATCGGCGTGGCTGTAGTGGAGTGGGTTCAGAGTGTCAAGTTCCTTGGGGTCCGCATTTCCAACAAACTATCCTGGTCCAAACACACCAAGACAGTCATGAAAAGCGCACAACAACTCCTTTTCCCCCTCAGGAGACTGAAAAGATTTTGCATGGGTCTCCAGATCCTCAAAGTTCTACAGCTGCACCATCGAGAACACCCTGACCGGTTGCATCATCATCTGGTATGGTAACTACTCAGCATCCTGCCGTAAGGCGCTACAGAGGGTAGTGCATACAGCCCAGTACATCACTGGGGCCAAGCTTCCTGCCGTAAGGCGCTACAGAGGGTAGTGCATACAGCCCAGTACATCACTGGGGCCAAGCTTCCTGCCGTAAGGCGCTACAGAGGGTAGTGCATACAGCCCAGTACATCACTGGGGCCAAGCTTCCTGCCGTCCAGGACCTATATAAAAGGCAGTGTCAGAGGAAGGCCCCAAAAATTGTAAAAGAATCCAGTCACCCAAGTCATCAAATCAAATGTATTTATATAGCCCTTCGTACATCAGCTGATATCTCAAAGTGCTGTACAGAAACCCAGCCTAAAACCCCAAACAGCAAGCAATGCAGGTGTAGAAGCACAGTGGCTAGGAAAAACTCCTAGAAAGGCCATAACCTAGGAAGAAACCTAGAGAGTAACCAGGCTATGAGGGGTGGCCAGTCCTCTTCTGGCTGTGCCGGGTGGAGATTATAACAGAACATGGCCAAGATGTTCATAAATTGGTCAAATAATAATAATCACAGTAGTTGTCAAGAGTGCAGCAAGTCAGCACCTCAGGAGTAAATGTCGGTTGGCATTTCATAGCCGATCATTGAGAGTATCTCTACCACTCCTGCTGTCTCTAGAGTGTTGAAAAAAGCATGTCAAAGATCTCCGCCACGGCACAACCCAAGGGGGGGCGCCAACCCAGACAGGAAGATCACATCAGTGACTCAACCCACTCAAGTGATGCACCCCTCCTAGGGACGGCATGAAAGAGCACCAGTAAGCCAGTGACTCAGCCCCTGTAATAGGGTTATAGGCAGAGAATCCCAGTGGAAAGAGGGGTACCGGCCAGGCAGAGACAGCAGGGTGGTTCGTTGCTCCAGAGCCTTTCTGTTCACCTTCACACTCCTGGGCCAGACTACACTCAATCCTATGACCCACTGAAGAGATGAGTCTTCAGTAAAGACTTAAAGGTTGAGACCGAGTCTGCGTCTCTCACATGGGTAGGCAGACCATTCCATAAAAATGGAGCTCTATAGGAGAAAGCCCTGCCTCCAGCATTTTGCTTAGAAATTCTAAGGACAATTAGGAGGCCTGCGTCTTGTGACCGTAGCGTACGTGTAGGTATGTACGGCAGGACCAAATCAGAGAGATAGGTAGGAGCAAGCCCATGTGATACATTGTAGATTAGCAGTAAAACCTTGAAATCAGCCCTTGCCTTAACAGGAAGCCAGTGTAGGGAGGCTAGCACTGGAGTAATATGATCAAATTTTTTGGTTCTAGTCAGGATTCTAGCCGCCGTATTTAGCACTAACTGAAGTTTATTTAGTGCTTTATCTGGTAGCCGGAAAGTAGAGCATTGCAGTAGTCTAACCTAGAAGTAACAAAAGCATGGATACATTTTTCTGGACAGAAAGTTTCTGATTTTTGCAATGTTACGTAGATGGAAAAAAGCTGTCCTTGAAACAGTCTTGATATGTTCGTAAAAGAGAGATCAGGGTCCAGAGTAACGCCGAGGTCCTTCACAGTTTTATTTGAGACGACTGTACAACCACTAAGATGAATTGTTAGATTCAACAGAAGATCTCTTTGTTTCTTGGGACCTAGAACAAGCATCTCTGTTTTGTCCGAATTTAAAAGTAGAAAGTTTGCAGCCATCCACTTCCTTATGTCTGAAACACAGACTTCTTGCGATGGCAATTTTGGGGCTTCACCATGTTTCATTGAAATGTACAGCTGTGTGTCATCCGCATAGCAGTGAAAGTTAACATTATGTTTTCGAATGACATCCACAAGAGGTAAAATATATAGTGAAAACAATAGTGGTTGATTTGTCAGAGGACATACCATTCACAGAGACAAACTGATATCTTTCCGACAGATAAGATCTAAACCAGGCCAGAACTTGTTCGTGTAGACCAATTTGGGTTTCCAATCTCTCCAAAAGAATGTGGGGATCGATGGTATCAAAAGCAGCACTAAGGTCTAGGAGCACGAGGACAGATGCAGAGCCTCGGTCTGATGCCAATAAAAGGTAATTTACCACCTTCACAAGTGCAGTCTCAGTGCTATGATGGGGTCTAAAACCAGACGGAAGCACTTCGTATACATTGTTTGTCTTCAGGAAGGCAGTGACAGCCTTTTGAGAGGAATGGAAGATTCGATATAGGCCGATAGTTTGTTATATTTTCTGGGAGGCTTTATTACTGCCGTTCATAGACTGTTCTCTCTGCTACCGCACGACAAGCGGTACCGGAGCACCAAGTCTAGGTCCAAAAGGCTCCTTAACAGGCTGGTGAACAATTAATCAAATGCTATTTGCATTGTTGCTGAACCCCCCCCCCCGCCTTTGTTTTCACCCTGCTCACTGTTTATTATTTATGCAAAGTCACTTTACCCCTACCTACATGTACAAATTACCTTGACTAACCTGTACCCCCGCACATTGGCTCGGTACCGGTACCCCCCTGTATATTAAGGGATCCTGAGTAACGCAGCGGTCTAAGGTGCTTGAGGCGTCACTACAGACCCAGGTTCGATCCCGGACTATATCACAACCGGCCGTGATCGGGATTCCCATAGGGCGGCACACAATTAGTATGTTAGTATGTCAGTCAATATGTGTTAAACCAGGACAGATGGGATAGTGCTTCTCCCATGAAAACAAAACATTTAGATTTCCCAGATTCTCTGTAGCTATGATAGGCCGGGTTGGACCAAAGCCCACACTAGAAGGTTTTAGTGGGAGCTGGTCTGAGAATCCTTGTGTGTGTACGTGCCTGTATGTGTATGAGGGAATGTGTCAGCTCTCTTCACTCATTTACCCACCCTGATCTCCAAACCCTGAATACAACCTCCAGCTGGATGTGTTGTGTAAAGAGAGACACTATTACTTCTCTGCGTTGGGGGATGAATGTGCTTCAGCCGTGGTGTGGCTTGCCAATAGGGTTCTACACTGTGTTCATTGTGACGTTACTCACTCTATGACCGGTTCTTTCCCTTGTTTAAAAACAATTAAAATAAGACTGAATGTAAACTCTCATCTTCCTTCTCTCCTCTCTCTCCCCTCTCTCTCTCTCTCCTCTCTCTCCTCTCTCTCCCCTCTCTCTCCCCTCTCTCTCCCCTCTCTCTCTCCTCTCTCTCCCCTCTCTCTCTCCTCTCTCTCTCCTCTCTCTCTCCTCTCCTCTCTCTCCTCTCTCTCTCCTCTCTCTCCCCTCTCTCTCTCCTCTCTCTCCTCTCTCTCCCCTCTCTCTCTCCTCTCTCTCCTCTCTCTCTCTCCTCTCTCTCTCTCTCTCTCCTCCTCTCTCTCCTCTCTCTCTCTCTCTCCTCTCTCTCCTCTCTCTCCTCTCTCTCCCCTCTCTCTCCCCTCTCAGCAACATGGCCAGTGCCCTGGCCAATGCGATTTGTGAGCGCTGTAAGAGTGGCTTTGCCCCGGCGGAGAAGATCGTCAACAGCAACGGGGAGCTGTACCATGAGGGATGCTTTGTTTGTGCTCAGTGCTTCCAACAATTCCCTGAGGGTCTCTTCTATGAGGTGACGTTCACTTACTGTTCCCCTCTTACCATCACACATGCTCTCCTCTCTCCCGCTCTACCAATTCAATTCAAAGGGCTTTATTGGCATGGGAAACATATGTTTACATTGCCAAAGCAAATGGAATAGACAACAAACAAAAGGGAAATAAACAATACAAATATTAGTAAACACTTCACTCACAAAAGTTTTTAAATAATATAGACATTTCAAATGTTATATTATTGTCTATGTACAGTGTTGTAACAATGGGCAAGTAGTTGAAGTATAAGAGGGAAGATAAATAAACCGATAAATATAGGTTGTATTTACAATGTTGTCTGTGCTCCACTGGTTGCCCTTTTCTCATGACAACGGGCCACACATTTTGTTGCTCTGACTGCGCACTGCAGTATTTCACAAATTGGTTGGGTCTAAATGGGTTTCTGTCCTTGGGCTCTGTGGGGTCTGTTTGTGCACGCCCAATTTTTCAGTTTTTGATTTGTTAAAAAAGTTTGAAATATCCAATAAATGTCGTTCCACTTCATGATTGTGTCCCACTTGTTGTTGATTCTTCACAAAAAAATACAGTTTTATATCTTTATGTTTGAAGCCTGAAATGTGGCAAAAGGTCGCAAAGTTCAAGGGGGCCGAATACTTTCGCAAGGCACTGTATGTCCGAAAAGGTTGGAGAAGTGGTTTATCCATACATCTCCATTTTGGATAGATAGCTCTTCATGTTATTGTTTGTTCAGTGTGTTCCACCATCAGACCCTTCTCTCCTCTCTACCACCATCAGACCCTTCTCTCCTCTCTACCATCAGACCCTTCTCTCTCTCTCTCAGACCCTTCTCTCCTCTCTACCATCAGACCCTTCTCTCCTCTCTACCATCAGACCCTTTTCTCCTCTCTACCATCAGACCCTTCTCTCCTCTCTACCATCAGACCCTTCTCTCCTCTCTACCATCAGACCCTTCTCTCCTCTCTACCATCAGACCCTTTTCTCTCTCTACCATCAGACCCTTCTCTCCTCTCTACCATCAGACCCTTCTCTCCTCTCTACCATCAGACCCTTCTCTCCTCTCTACCATCAGACCCTTCTCCTCTCTACCATCAGACCCTTCTCTCCTCTCTACCATCAGACCCTTCTCTCCTCTCTACCATCAGACCCTTCTCTCCTCTCTACCATCAGACCCTTCTCTCCTCTCTATCATCAGACCCTTCTCTCCTCTCTACCATCAGACCCTCTCTCCTCTCTACCATCAGACCCCTCTCTCCTCACTACCATCAGACCCTTCTCTCCTCTCTACCATCAGACCCTCTCTCTCTCCTCTCTACCATCAGACCCTTCTCTCCTCTCAAACATCAGACCCTCTCCTCTCTACCATCAGACCCTTCTCTCCTCTCTACCATCAGACCCTTCTCTCCTCTCTACCATCAGACCCTTCTCTCCTCTCTACCATCAGACCCTTATCTCCTCTCTACTATCAGACCCTTCTCTCCTCTCT